>NC_090266.1:495085565-495389226 GCF_040414725.1 Anabrus simplex
TCGTAATGGAATTCATACATGAGTGTTTTAGCCAATTCAAGTACTGCAAAGCCGACGTAGGTAGGTTTGTCATACTTAACCTTGACACGATTCATCTGTATAATAACTAATTTCTCATGTATGATGGTGCAGCTGTGGAAATTTGGTTTACTTATTAAATAGTTAGCACCATACCTTTTCTTAATATTATCCCAGTTTGTAATCAATTTTACATCAACGCGTTTGTCAACATTCTCCATAGTCTTACCAAACACACTGTTATTCATGAGCTTGTAGAAATCTTTTTCAAACTCGTTAACTGCATTCGTTCTTAAATTATTGTTCAGATCGATATATGGCTTTAGCCACGGTGACTGATTAAATTCTAGTACGCGATGAATTTTGGATAACTTCAAACCATGCTGCAAACACTGTTTTAAATTTCGGTAATGAATGATATACTTAGATTTATCGCATAAATTAGCAATGAGCATTTTCATCGTTGATGCAATGTACGGGGGCTTCATATTTTCAGGGCAGAACGGTAAGTCATTATGAGAAGTGTGTAACTCTTTAGGATACTGTAAGTCAACTTCGAGGAAATAACCTTTATCAGCTTCATCACCTAGGGCGTGTAGCTGTAAAGCATCAATTTCGCACTACGTCAGCCAGCGGAAACCACTCACCGGTAGATGCTGACTCATCGCCCACCCATACTGATTATTAGCATGGAGGTAAACGATATACCGAGATTCCTGACTGGAATCGAAACTCGGCATGTACTTATTATTAGCACTCGAATGTCGGCCGCTGCACTGACTCAGACCGCCTCGAATAGACGATTTTACGAAGTGAACCATATCGATATCGGCTAACAGTTCCAAATTCACACGCGTGTGTTTCAACATCGCATCCCAACTTAACCCAGGTGCAGTAAAATACTGACATGGGTCAAGGCTGTAGGTGTTCATGCAAACACAGCGAAAATTTTCAAAAACATCAGCTAACAAAAGTACATCTGTCTTTAAATATAAATCGGAGTATTCACCTAGCGTTTGAATGTGGAACTGCTCCCAGATATGTTGTGCATGTAAATAGTCATCATCACTAATATCTGCTGAATTCAGCGAGCTGTAAAAGGATTGTTTCGATGGTAAGGCACGTTCTTCGAGGCGGTCAAAGCAGTCGAGATATTCATAACAAAAAACACCCTTACGCCGAAGTAAATTAAACTGCGCTTCTTCGGGGAAAACGCTCCGAATTTCCGTAAATTGTTCAGGCTGTAAATGACTAGAAAGTTTATCGAGGCTACTCGCCATAAAGCGAAACGCGTCAAGGAATCTCAGTTTTATAGAATGCTCAGCATCTACTTTTACAGACTTTGCAAACGCAATGTACCGCTCTTTATTCTGAGGGATTATATCTACTTTTTCATCTGAAGCTCCAAATTGTGAAATGATGAAATGAGAGTCGTAACCAGATAAGTTATGAAAAATTACAGGGATGAATTTAGGAACTCTATACTTAAGATTACAGCTATAATGAGCGGCACATCTGTAGAAACCAGTTAAATTATCATGATCAAAAACTTTAGGGTCATTTTCGGAAAATTCCCCATCACAAATGCTACACTTTGTAGCACGTTCATGATCATTTAACTGAATGTCGGTGAGTGGCTTCATAGGAATATTACTATTCAGAATACGACCGAGACGAACTGCATCACTTTCAAGTCTTTCTAAAAATACTTTAGCAGCATCATGTCCTCGATACAGCTCTAACTTGTTAAGCGTACTATCGTAACTACACTTGATGTAATACGCGAAGCTATACGGGACATGCATGTGCGTAGTATTAGTGAAAGAGTTGTCAGGATTAGGTGAGCATGTGTTGCATGGCGTGAGGATGGCTTCAAAGTCTGCATAAATCACGAACGGTACCCACATCTGCTTGTGAAAATTTGTAAATTTTAAAACATTATTGCCTGTAGTAGGTATCTCTGTACGTACATGATTGCAGTCATTCTTGGAATGCTTCGTTAACTGGTCTTCAGTTCTAAAATACTGCAAGCATCCATCACATAGCCACTTTTTACACTTATCTTTTGACAACTGACTGCCAACAAGTCTACTCAGATTTTTAATCCAGCAAAAGTGGCTATTCTCACTGTTTTCAATATAGAGTAAATTAACGTGAGTACTCTTCTTATGACATGTATAATACAGAGGACCTACTACAGACTTTTTCTCTACACCATATACATTAATACTAATGTTATTTAGTTCCTCAAAGCGCTTAATATCTTTTAACTGTACAGGAAATTCTATACTATAGAAATTTAGCTGCGTTGAATAGTGTGGATACGATGATGTTCTCTTAGCTACGTCTGATTTCGCGGGATTTAAAGCTGACATCACCGCCCATGCAAAACATGCTTCGTCATTGTTTCGGATGTTTACGACAGCTTTTCTTTGCTGAATCCATGTCGGCAGCTCAATGTGCGAAGATCCACGCATAGGATTGTACTTATTGATGTTAACTTCTAGATACATTATCTCAACTAAAGCCCACCCTGATTCCTTTTCCTGAAATTCCTCGCTCTTAGTTGAAATAATGTTAGAGACATCCCTAAGTACATCACCAAAATTAGTCGACTGACTTATGACAAAATTCTTCGTATTAAATGATTTAATGTCCGTTATTTCGGATTCATCCGTGCTTTTAATGTACAAGGCGAAAAGTTCAAAATTAACTTTAAATAAACTATGATTGGACAAAGATTTAGCAAGAAGCTGTTGTACATCCGGTTGAACGCAATTTAAAAAGTTTGAAGTGCTCTGAAACTTTTGACTGGTGCGAATTCGGTAACTAGCAATCCTACTTTTAAATGCTGTATTAATTTCCTCGATGTTTGCGTTACTACCACTTCTACACGCATTATTTTTATGCGCATTACTCCGTAAGTGCCCCTGAAAATGCGAAGATGGTACATCAGTGTTACGGTGCTCGCAGTGAATAGTTTGAAGTTCATGATTTTTTCTAGGTTTTTTACTACTAGTACTTTCTACAGCTACATCAGTAGCTGCACGCTTTTCCCCTACTACTACCTGAGGGTAAGTAGATATTTGATGTACCTCTGCTAAGTGATCCTCATATCGCTCTACGTTAGCGAAATACACACTACAAACTTTACATAAAGCAGATGTTATGCTAGGGTGTTTTGATTTCATATGGCGCATGAAGTTATCACGCCTTGCAAACGTTACATTACATTCCTCGCAGCAGGGGGGCATCTGTTCATGATTTTTTCTAGGTTTTTTACTACTAGTACTTTCTACAGCTACATCAGTAGCTGCACGCTTTTTCCCTACTACTACCTGAGGGCGAGTAGATATTTGATGTACCTCTGCTAAGTGATCCTCATATCGCTCTACGTTAGCGAAATACACACTACAAACTTTACATAAAGCAGATGTTATGCTAGGGTGTTTTGATTTCATATGGCGCATGAAGTTATCACGCCTTGCAAACGTTACATTACATTCCTCGCAGCAGGGGAACATCTGAAAAGAGAACGACCGATAGAGATTAGGTGAAAGTTACGGAAGAAACCAAGTTTCAGCGTATAGAGGTTGGACATGGCTGTGAGTTAGGTCTATAGCATGAGGATTGAAGAGAACGACTAAAGTTACGATGTTCGGAAGAAACCAAGTTTCAGCCCGTTGAGGATAGACATAGCTATGTGTACGTGTTTGAAATTATACCACGTCTATAGTATGAGGATTGAGGAGAACAACTATTTATCAATACTCTAAAGTTACAGAAGAAACCAAGTTTCAGCCCGTTGAGGGCAGACATAGCTATACCTCGTCTATAGTATGCAAGAACAACTATTTATCAATAGACTAAAGTTACAATGTTTTAGAAGAAACCAAGTTTCAGCCTGTTGAGGGCAGACATAGCTATGTGTGCCTGTTTGAAATTATACCCCGTCTATAGCGTGAGGATAAAAGAGAACAACTATTTATCAATACTCTAAAGTTACAATGTTTTAGAAGAAACCAAGTTTCAACCCGTTGAGGTCAGACATAGCTATGTGTACGTGTTTGAAATTATACCCCGTCTATAGCGTGAGGATTAAAGAGAACAACTATTTATCAATAGACTAAAGTTACGATGTTTTAGAAGAAACCAAGTTTCAACCCGTTGAGGTCAGACATAGCTATGTGTGCGTGTTTGAAATTATACCACGTCTATAGTATGCAAGAACAACTATTTATCAATTGCTTAAAGTTATGATGTTCGGAAGAAACCAAGTTTCAACCTGTTGAGGGCAGACATAGCTATACCTCGTCTATAGTATGCAAGAACAACTATTTATCAATAGACTAAAGTAACGATGTTTTAGAAGAAACCAAGTTTCAACCCGTTGAGGTCAGACATAGCTATGTGTACGTGTTTGAAATTATACCACGTCTATAGCATGATGATTGAAGAGAACAACTATTTATCAATAGACTAAAGTTACGATGTTCGGAAGAAACCAACTTTCAACCCGTTGAGGTCAGACATAGCTATGTGTGCGTGTTTGAAATTATACCACGTCTATAGTATGCGGGTTGAAGAGAACAACTATTTATGATTAGCTTAAAGTTATAATGTTTTAGAAGAAACCAAGTTTCAACCTTTGAGGTCAGACATAGCCATGTGTGCCTGTTTGAAATTATACCCCGTCTATTGCGTGAGGATTAAAGAGAACAACTATTTATCAAAACTCTAAAGTTACAATGTTTTAGAAGAAACCAATTTTCAGCCTGTTGAGGGCAGACATAGCTATGTGCGCACCACGTCTATAGTATGCGGGTTGAAGAGAACAACTGTTTATGAATAGCTTAAAGTTACGATGTTTTAGAAGAAACCAAGTTTCAGCCTGTTGAGGGCGGACATAGCTATGTACGTACCTCGTCTATAGCGTGAGGATTAAAGAGAACAACTAAAGTTACGATGTTTTAGAAGAAACCAAGTTTCAACGAATAGAGGTCAGACATACCTTAAAATCTTCGCGCTGCAAACTGTTACTCGGATGTATAAAATGCGTGCGTTCAAGCCTGAAACTCGAATGATAATATTCTGGTCGTACCTAAAAAAAAAAGAAGAAACATATATGAATGTAGTGTAGGATGCATCATCTAACCTAGTTATCTTTACAACTCAAAGTTCGAAAACATACCTTTAAAAAAAATGCACGTGCTGCAGGCTGTTACTGGGATGAATAAAATTGCGTACTTTCGAACGGTACCTAAAAAAAAGAATAAACATATATGAATGTAGATGTCTAGCGTAGAAGTTGCTTTGCAAAAAGTAACTAACAGTTCTACCTTACCTTAAGATAAAGGCTGAAGAATAATATTCACAGCAGACGCGAGATGTGTGTACGTACGTAATAAACGCATACAGAGAACTGTGAGCACTTCGCGCAGACTGGAGCGGCTAAATATTCTGCTTGTTACCGAGCGGATGTGAAAAAATCGCTGACAAACTGCGGGTACAGTCAGAACGAATGCAACAAGAGCCCTCCCTGTACTCCTGCAAGCTGACATATTCGAACCTCCTGTTGATGCCGAGGTGTCAGAATTTAAGAGTTCGAGCCTTGGAAAGTTAGCGTGTGATCCTCGACTTCTCGAGGGTACATACGCGGTATTCCTTACCTGTAGGTATTGAGCTAAAGCTAGATCATGTAATGACGATCGCGCAGGCCCCTCGCCTAGCATTTACGGCTTCTAGTTCGAACCCGCTATCCCCGAAGTAGCGAGAATGATTGGAGAGTGTTGAGGGTGGTTCATTCGGCGGATGGAGGCGTTAAGCTATGTGCAGGCTTCTTCTAGTCGGGGTACGCGATTCAAATCCTGGCAACTTATACCGTCGGGAAGGGCATCCGGCTAGATCATGCAATGACGATCGCGCAGGTCCCTCGCCTAACATTTACGGTTTCCAGTTCGAACCCGCTATCTTCCGAAGTAGCGAGAATGATTGAAGAGTGTTTGAGGGTGATTCATTTGTCAGATGGAGGCGTTAAGCTATGTGTAGGCTTCTTCTAGTCGGGGTACGCGATTCAAATCCTGGCAACTTATACCGTCGGGAAGGGCATCCGGCTAGATCATGCAATGACGATCACGCAGGTCCCTCGCCTAGCATTTGCAGCTTCCAGTTCGAACCCGCTATCTTCCGAAGTAGCGAGAATGATTGAAGAGTGTTGAGGGTGATTCATTTGTCAGATGGAGGCGTTAAGCTGGCTTCTTCGGTAGGAGTAGGCTATGTTGTAATGTTCGGAAGAAACCAAGTTTCAGCCTACTGAGGTCGGACATTTGTCGTGAGTTTTACTAAGCTAAGTCTACATCTACCGTACCCCCCCCTACCTGCTAGCAATAACACGAAACGCTGAGGTACCGAAATATACAAGTTCTACAAGCTGGCGAACTGTACACGTGTAGTGGACTCTGTACCCTGCTGAGGTAAACGCATTCCAGCGAGGAGCTAGCGAGCCGGATGCAGCTTGCGTGCGCGTGTGTGTGTGTGTGGGCATGCTATCCCAGAATATTTTTTTCCTCGTTCTAGAGCCTGTTACCTTCCTGATGTAACAAGACTAGGATTTATTTTTTAGACTACACTTAGCTAGAAATAGCCACATGAAATATCGCAAGAATTTGTTGAGTTGCCCTTCCTGATACAAACTACGAACCTACGTATTAGGCGGAAAAATTTTGTCCGTTTTGCTCTACGATGCATCGTTTTCGAGATATTTAACATTTTGCATTTAAGCCTCTAAATTTAATGAATCGAACCTGCACGGTACGTTATACTCTCTACCATAGCTAGACCTGATCATGTTACGAAGACTCGCTTCAATACAAGCTAAAACAGAGCAAATGCCAAAGGGCCTAAGTAGGAACCGAACCGTTGATCCCATCATTAGACTATGATTTTCTTGTTCCTCATACTGCGAACCTAGGTATTAGGCAGAAAAATGTTGTCCGTTTTGCTCTACGGTGCACCGTTTTCGATATATTTAACATTTTGCATTTAAGCCCTAAATTTAATGAATCGAACTATCACGACACGTTAGCCTCTAAGCTAAGAGTAGCAACCATCTTGCGCAAGCACCCTTAAAGCGTCTCATAAGGAGTTATGTATAGCCGCCATCTTGTGTCCGCCATCTTGCGCAAGCATCCTTAGGGCGTCTCAAGCCATCTTGTGCAAGGACACTTAAGCCGTCCCATAAGAGCAGTCGCTATCTTGAGCAAGCATCCCTAGGGCATCTCATAAGGAGCCATGTATAACTACCATCTTGAGCAAGCATCCCAAGGGCGTCTCATAAGAACCTGTGTATAGCAGCCATCTTGCGTGAGCACCCTTAAGGAGTCATGTATAGCCACCATCTTATGCAATTAGCGTCGAGAGAGGGCTGCTGTAGAATTTTTCTTTTTAAATTATCCGCCACCACATTTCAAAGGTATCTAGCTAAAGATGGCAGCACTGCGGATGACAGGTGACGAATTTACAGCTAAAGAGGGCAGCACGGTGCTCAAAGATGGCGGATGACAGCTGCACATGGCTATGTTTACCAAACAAGAGCACGTGGAATTTGCCACCGCTACATAGAGGGCAGCACTGTTCTCAAAGATGGCGGATGACAGCTGTCAGAAAAGCGCATAGGTTTGTAAAGCACGTGGAATTTACCACCACCACATAGAGTGCAGCACTGTTCTCTCTGGATTAAAGATGGCGGATGACAGCTGCACATGGCTTTGTTTCCAAACAAGAGCACGTGGAATTTGCCGTCACCACATAGAGGGCGGCACTGTTCTCTCTGGATTAAAGATGGCGGATGACAGCTGTCAAAGGTAAGTAGCTAAAGAGGGCAGCACTGTGCTCAAAGATGGCGGATGACGGCTGTCAAAAAGGCGGGTGATAGGTGATGAAATTGCTCGCAGCACGGTGCTCTGTTGATTAAAGATGGCGGATGACAGCTGTCAAAAAAGCACGTGGCTATGTTTACCAAACAAGAGCACGTGGAATTTACCGCCACCACATAGAGGGCAGCACTATACTCTGTTGATTAAAGATGGTGGGTAGTAGCTGTCAAAAAAGCACGTGAGTTTGTTTCCAAACAAGAGCACGTGGAATTTGCCACCACCACATAGAGGGCAGCACGGTGCTCTCTTGATTAAAGATGGCTGCTGTCACGTGGAATTGTCTGCCACCACAGGTATCTAGCTAAAGAGGGCAGCACTGAGGTTTGCGATGCAAGATGGCTGCTGTCAAAAAAGCATTTTTCAAATTATCCGCCACCACATTTCAAAGGTAAGTAGCTAAAGAGGGCAGCACTGTGCTCTATAGATTAAAGATGGCGGATGACAGCTGCACGTGGCTTTGTTTATCTCACGCTAGTGAGGTTAAGTTGGCAGCACTAAGGTTTAGGCCCGCCGAGATGGCAGCACTGCGGGTGACAGGTGACGAATTTACATCTAAAGAGGGCAGCACGGTGCTCTCTGGATTAATGATGGCGGATGACAGCTGTCAAAAAAGCACGTGGCTGTCAAAAAACACGTGGCTTTGTTTACCTCATGCTAGTTAGGTTAAGTTGGTACTACTAAGGTTTAGGCCCGTCAAGATGGCAGTACTGAGGTTAGCGATGCGTTGTTGTCTGTCAAAAAGCACGTGGCTGTCAAAAAACACGTGGCTGTCAAAAAGCACGTGGCTTTGTTTACCTCATGCTAGTTAGGTTAAGTTGGCACTAGTGAGGTTTAGACCCGTCAAGATGGCAGTACTGAGGTTAGCGATGCGTTGTTGTCTGTCAAAAAGCACGTGGCTGTCAAAAAGCACGTGGCTTTGTTTACCTCACGCTAGTTAGGTTAAGTTGGCACTAGTGAGGTTTAGGCCCGTCAAGATGGCAGCAGTGAGGTTAGCGATGCGTTGTTGTCGATGACAGCTGTCAAAAAGCACGTGGCTTTGTTTACAAATTCAAATCTCCCGCCAAAATTCAAATTTCCCGCGGGCGGCGGCGGCGGCGGCGGAGGAGGCGGCGGAGGAGGAGGCGTGCGGCGGCGGAGGTGCCGCAGAACCCGCTTATTATACTACTTATGTCGATCTATATATATTCACTGATGTCGATTTTTAGCGATCGAGAAAGTGTGTGTCTGCTATTGTAATCAGTACTCCCCACAACGACTTTGACTGGCAGTAGGAAAGGGTTCCTTCTCCAACTCCTGTGTAACTGTCATTAGTAAGGAAGGCCGACAATTGTAATGAATAGTTCCCTTCTCCATTTGACTTGCAGAAGGCAAGTGAGCATGCAGTTTTGTTTAAAACTCCCCTACCCGATTGTGTTTGGCAGTAGGCAAGGGTGCCCGCCATTATAAAGAAATGTCCTCATCTAAACTGTGACTGGCATTAGGCATAGTGGCCTGCTATTTTGATGGAAACTCACCAACTTGGTGTGACTGGCAGTAAGCTGGCTGGCAGTAGGAAAATGGGCCTGGCATTATAATGATAACTGCACAACTCAATTTCGAGTGATAGTAGGGTAATTGCCTACCATTATAATAGAAACTCCTCAACTGTAATCTGTCTGGAAGTAGGAAAGGGGGGGCTGCCATTTTAACGAAAACTCCCCAAATCGATTCCGTCCGCGTAGTAGGCAATGGGGCCTACAATTATAATGTAAACTTCCCAACTCGATTGTGAATAGCAGTAGACAAGTGAGCTTGCCGTTATATCACAAACCCGTAACAAACACTTTGCATTGGAAACAACGTACGGGGACCTCCCCATGCTCTTTCTCGGATAACGCTAAGAGACATGCAATTTTAAAACAATCTTATTTACTGCATGTACACTATTTACTTCGATATTCGAATACAATGTAGAATACCGTAGCGAAGCACGGGTACAATCGCTAGTATGAAGATAAATTTGGAATTCAAGAGGAGTGATTGCGGCGAATAATCGTTTATAAGAAGAAATTTACCCGGCAGATATTCGATATTTTTTTGCTAGTTGCTTTACGTCGCACCGACACAGTTTAGGTCTTATGACGACGATGAGACAGGAAAGGCCTAGGAATGGGAAGGAAGCGGCCGTGGCCTTAATTAAGGTACAGCCCCAGCATTTGCCTGGTGTGAAAATGGGAAACCACGGGAAACCATTTTCAGGGCTGCCAACAGTGGGGTTCGAACCCACTATTTCCCGGATGCGAGCTCACAGCTGCGCGCTCCTAACCGCACAGCCAATTCGCCCGGTTTCGATAAATTTCTAACTTCCTTGAAAATTTAAGAAAAGAGTAAGTAGACAACTGACAGACAATCTACCACGTGGGTGACTGTCCTAAACGCAGATCTGTGGAAATTGGTATAATGTTTTATATTAATGTAGGAAAGATCATAAAATTAAGGTAAAGTTGGAATTCAAGAAGACAAATTGGAGTATAGTTTTTCAGGCACGGCGATTATACGTGCACGTTTTTTAAACTAAAATGAAATAAAATGGCGTATGGCTTTTAGTGCCGGGAGTGTCCGAGGACATGTTCGGCTCGCCAGATGCAGGTCTTTTGATTTGACGGCTATAGGCGACCTGCGCGTCGTGATGAGGATGAAATGAGGATGACACATACACTCAGCCGCCGTGTCAGCGAAAATAACCAATTATGGTTAACATTCCCGACCCCGCCGGGAATCGAACCCGGAACCCCTCTGACCAAAGGCCAGCACGCTAATCATTTAGCCATGTTTTTGAAACTATTTCCTACGCTTAGTACGTACGTGTGCTCATGCAACACGTATGGCTTTTTTAACGTTAATCGTGGATTTTTTACCTTCACGGTATGCTTTGAAGACTGCTTGCAAAACATTCTGTTGCTCAATCCTTTTCCTACTTGTTGTCTGAGTGCTACACCTACGAACACGTTTTTATACACTCGGTAATACATCTACTATTCATGATTGCATGCCATTCCATTTCTCTTTTCTTCTTCCAGTAGGAAGCAGGAAAATGCTAAGCTGTCTACTGCTTTTACTCTACCGCATAGGTGGGCAATGAGAGAGCTCCGCTCCTTGAGCTAACGGCATGAGCGCTGAAACAGCAGAGAGCAGCTGGCTTATAATAGTTCGTGCTGTAAAGACGAGAAGGTGATACGCGTGGTCAAGGCACAAGCAAAGCCACAGCAGTATACCTGCATGAGTATATTATGTTTGCGTAATACAGTCGTACAGTTCGTTTGACATTCAATGTTTATGCTCTATTGCTAAACATTTCCTTTTGCTAGTTGCTTTAGGTCGCACCGACACAGATAGGTCTTATGGCGACGATGGGATAGGAATGGCCTAGGAGTGGGAAGGAAGCGGCCGTGGTCTTAATTAAGGTACAACCCCAGCATTTGCCTGGTGTGAAAATGGGAAAGCACGGAAATCCATCTTCAGGGCTTCCAACAGTGGGATTCGAACCCACTGCCGACACTGGGATTCGAACCCACTATCTCCCGATTACTGGATACTGACCGCACTTAAGCGACTGAAGCTGTCGAGCTCGGTAAAGGATAGTACAGCAGCGTGCCCGTGACCACACGGCCAACTCGCCAGGTATTGGTAAACAAGCTTTTATGTTAGCCTACAGTAATAGTCAAAGGAGTATTTCGTTTTCAAATGTCAAAATAACTAATAATATTATGTTTCCTGCACATAACCTAATGAAATGAATTTAATTAAACGGATGTACTTAGCAGAAGGCGTTTGGTCCGCCTCTGTGGTGTAGTGGTTAGCGTGATTAGCTGCCACCCCCGGAGGCCCGGGTTCGATTCCCGGCTCTGCCACGAAATTTGAAAAGTGGTACGAGGGCTGGAACGGGGTCCACTCAGCCTTGGGAGGTCAACTGAGTAGAGGTGGGTTCGATTCCCACCTCAGCCATCCTGGAAGTGGTTTTCCGTGGTTTCCCACTTCTCCTCCAGGCGAATGCCGGGATGGTACCTAACTTAAGGCCACAGCCGCTTCCTTCCCTCTTCCTTGCCTATCCCTTCCACTCTTCCCATCCCTCCACAAGGCCCCTGTTCAGCATAGCAGGTGAGGCCGCCTGGGCGAGGCACTGGTCATACTCCCCAGTTGTATCCCCCGACCAAGAGTCTGAAGCTCCAGAACACTGCCCTTGAGGCGGTAGAGGTGGGATCCCTCGCTGAGTCCGAGGGAAAAGCCGAACCTGGAGGTAAACAGATGATGATGATGATGATGACAAGGCGTTTGTATATAAAATAAATTATTTTGTTTCCTCACCATAATATAATGCAATGAATAGGACAAGTCATTATGCACAATAAAACTGTTAACATTTCAAATCTGTTTAGATACGCGCCCATTCTCTATTAACTGAGAGCCGTGCAAGCAGCTGCTAGTCTGTACCTTCCGTCAGAACGCATACTGCTGTGAGCTTGCATCCGGGAGATAGTAGGTTCGAATCCCACCATCGGCAGCCCTGAAAATGGTTTTCCGTGGTTTCCCATTTTCACACCAGGCAAATGCTGGGGCTGTACCTTAATTAAGGCCACGGCCGCTTCCTTCCAACTCCTAGGCCTTTCCTATCCCATCGTCGCCATAAGACCTATCTGTGTCGGTGCGACGTAAAGCCCCTAGCAAGAAAAAAAAAGAACGCATACTAGGCTCTTTTACTGGAGCACTGCTCACTGAGCCGAATTGGCTCTGCCTTTGCTCTACCGTCCTCATTCGATGTACGTTTATTATTCTGCCACATTTTTAAATGATTTTTGTCTGGTCTATGTTCCAGTGTGCGAAGAGAACCATCACACTAACAGCGAAAATAATAGCCCCAGGATACTAATTCGTACATTGTTATAGCCTTCACACGTCCCTTATCGAAGGGATTGCTCGTCAACTGTAAATAAAAGTCGTAGACAGAGAGCCATCTAAATTTATGATTCGCTGTAATAATGCTGTCCGCCTTTGTGGTGTAGTGGTTAGCGTGATTAGCTGCCACCCCCGGAGGCCCGGGTTCGATTCCCGGCTCTGCCATGAAATTTGAAAAGTGGTACGAGGGCTGGAACGGGGTCCACTCAGCCTCGGGAGGTCAACTGAGTAGAGGTGGGTTCGATTCCCACCTCAGCCATCCTGGAAGTGGTTTTCCGTGGTTTCCCACTTCTCCTCCAGGCGAATGCCGGGATGGTACCTAACTTAAGGCCACAGCCGCTTCCTTCCCTCTTCCTTGCCTATCCCTTCCAATCTTCCCATCCCTCCACAAGGCCCCTGTTCAGCATAGCAGGTGAGGCGAGTTACTGGTCATTCTCCCTAGTTGTATGCCCCGACCAAGAGTCTGAAGCTCCAGGACACTGCCCTTGAGGCGGTAGAGGTGGGATTCCTCGCTGAGTCCGAGGGAAAAGCCGAACCTGGAGGGTAAACAGATGATGATGATGATGTAATAATGCTGAATCTAGATATTGTTTATCCGCTGGGTCGGTATCTTGTTTAGGATCCTCAACGATCTGAATCATGGATTTTAAGTTTGTCAGTGGCGGGCTGAGTGGTTCAGACGGTTGAGGCGCTGGTCTTCTGACCCCAAATTGGCAGGATTGATTCTGGCTCACAATCGAGAACATGCAGGGCTTACCCGAAGTTGGAACTCCAGATGACCAAGCGTATAGAAAATAAAAATGAAAATGTTGACGCGACTCTCGCACCGTATAAGCCACTTAAGTTAGTACGCACGCCAAGCAGTTGTTGGGGTAGGGGTAAGACCTCGGACTGGTAATGCGATGGGCGTGGGTTCGACTCTCGGTGTGAAGAGTGTTTTTTCTGTCAACTTTTATATTATTCATTTTCCAAGTGAGCAAAGAGGTGAATAATTCATTTTATTTATTTATTTATTTATTTATTTATTTATTTATTTATTTATTTATTTATTTATTTATTTATACGCAAAAGGCATTGAAAAGGTAAAAATAAATTGGGATTTCATTGTCAAACTTTTTTCAACCTGCGCCAAGAATCTATTGTTTGTGTACAGCCGCCAGGAGCAACCTTCACTTGTCAGGTGGAAACAAATCCTACAGCCAAACGAATATTCACATTTATGGCACATTCTCCAAGGAGGGGAGATAGGCAATAAAGGAGAGAAAAAGAAGAATTTCTGTTTGAACACGTCGGGAAAGTTCACAACTCCAAATTTTCTACAATTTAGTGATGGGACATTCGATTCATTTTACTGAATCGATTCATTTGATTCCGTTCACGTTACTGAATCGATACAGTGATCCGATTCACGGCTCATTGGTCACCGCTCCTACTGCATTTGTGTAGTATCTGCTGGTAAGACAGCAGCAACAACATTCAGTGCTCGCAGCTGCCATCTGGTCTTCATACTATGAACTCCTTTCTTAGGAAAAAATGCTAGTTACTCTAATACAGGGCCTCTCAAACGCTCAAAATCTCACGCGTGCATATCGAGGTGCAGAGACCCCGTGCACTGTGCATCGTTCCGACTCGACTCAATTCGGCTTGACTCGGATGGTGTAGTGCGCTGAGAGCGACGAAACGTTCGGTGATAGACGTCTTGTTTATCAATGAAATAGATAAGCGCAAGACAACGACATAATAATGGAGCAACCTGTTTCAATGAAAGCAAAGACTTCCGAAAGTCCATTTCAATCGAACTGGGAACTTTCGTATTTCTTTGTCAGTCGTGACGATGAAGCCAAATGCTTAATCCGTGGAACAATAATTATGTGATAAGTTAATCAAAAAGATCTATTTTCCAATAAAAAGCTTTGCTCAAATTCTACGAGAATTTTTCTAAGGAAGATTTTCCTAAGCTGCATCGAGAAGCAACTAAGATTATTTCTATGTTTGGTTCCACATGCATATGTGAAAGGTATTTTTTCCTGCTTTGACTTGCACGAAAACTAGATTGCGTGTGAGTAGGCCTATTTCTGATTGTAATTTAAAGAAGGCTCTCAAATTGCTGGCAGCCGGTCCCTTGTTCCAGGTATAACTGGTATCATTACAAAGATAAAGGAAAAGAAGAGCTAGAAAAGATAAATTGTGTGCTCAAACCAAATTGAAAGAAGAGTGTTTTAACACCGGTAACGTTGTCCCATACAACAGTGTCACCGCTCATCGCACATAAACATTTCGCAGTGATGGGAGGATCAGCGGGGAAGGTGGAGAAGGCGAAGACAGGCCGAACGGGTGAGACAGGTGTAGGGGAAGTGGAGTGGGGGTTTGCACTCTGGTCAACCTAGTGAAGTCGTCTCCTGCACCTTGCGCCCGTGCACTGCACGGCGCATGCACCCTGAGAGGCCCTGCTCTAATACATCAAAGGTTTCCGGCGACGCAGGGTGGGAAATGTTACGACTAGGAAGGTAGCAGCCATGGCCTGAATTAAGGTACAGTCCCAGCATTCCCTGGTGTGAAAATGGGGAACTATGGAAAACCATCTTAACGGCTGCCGACGGTGGGATTCGAACCCACTATCCCCCGAATGCAAGCGCATAGCCACGCGATATTAACCGCACGACAACTCGCTCAGTCATTTTTGAAAACATGTATTTTTCTATCAGCTGAGGATTTTTTAATCGTCATAGTTTGTATAGGCTACCCGAGATGTACAGTAGCCCGCTGGTTTTCTGATTCAACATACTGTTATTGCGTCTGTCCACATATCATTGAAGTATTGTGCAACGATGTGACATATGAACTGAGAGAATACTGAGCCGTTCTTCCCAATATAAAACATGTACTTTTGAGTGGTCATGAGCATGAATCATAATCATAGGGCAGGCTAGAGTCGAGTTTAACTGTCAAATGTCAACTAAGTTATAATACTAATAATAATACTAATAACCTAATAGCCTACCTACTTACTAGCTACTTCAGAATTATATTGTGACTACCTTTTTAACACTACAAATAAATCCATCTATTATTTAAACCCTCCTGTAAGAAGAGGAAACTGAATGCAAATGGGTATTATTTTCAAATGAGCTGAGCTCGAGAGTCCATTATAGCATACGATTATTTCAGTGTAGCATGGCTCACTGTATGTCTCGCTGCAGCGGATGCTCGGCTCTCCGCGTGTCCAGTGAGCCGATAAGGAACCGTGTGTATCATGTGCCTCACTGAGCCGCGCTCGTTCACGATTCTTTCGATGTGCCATGATTCACTGTCTCGCTGCAGCGGAAGCTCGGCTCCCCGTCAACGTCCAGTGAGTGTGCCACTCAGCACTGTCCGCTGGGAGTAAGCTGAATCGTGTGCCGTGAGCTCGCCGTTCCTGTGAATCGATTCACTCGGACACTTGAATGAATCGATACACTGCTTCGAATCATGCATTCAGTAGCCAACACTACTGCAATTGTGCGGTCATTAAAAATGATGCCCTATATGCCTTTTGCATGTAAATAAATAATTGTAACAAATTAAAATAAATGAATAATACAAAAATTTAGAAAAATATTCTCCAATCGGGGAGGCGTACCCACGACCATCTAATTACTAGCCAAAGCTGTTTCCTCTTCGCCAACAACTGCTCGACGTGCGAACTAACGTAACCGGCTTATACGATATGAGAGCCGTGTCAAAATTTTCATTTTTATTTTTATTTTCTATACGCTTGGCTATCTGGAGTTCCCACTTTGGGTACTTTCATTTCTAGCCAAGCCCTGTATGTTCTATAAATTTGAGCGAAATCGGTGGTGACGAGTAGGGAATGCCCACTTGTCAGTCCGGTAGTATTTGAAGGTGCTCAAATACGTAAGCCTCGTGTCGGTAGATTTACTGGCACGTAAAAGACCTCCTGCGGCACTAAATTCTGGCACCTCGGCGTCTCCGAAAACCGTGAAAAAGTAGTTAGTGGGACGTAAAACAAATAACATTATTATTAAATTTGTCAGCTGCTGCAGTAATATGGTTGCATCTACATAGCGTTTGTTCACTGGGTCGGTATCTCCCAAAGGATCCTTTACGTTTCGCTTTGCGGATTCTAAATTTTCCATCCGATTCAATTTGACCATATCTACATACCGTTTGTTCAGTTGGTCGGTGTCTTGCTTAGGAGCTTCTACCATCCGTAGTGTAGAATCTAAAATAGGATTCGACCCCATGCGGCGAACGGCCCTGATGAAATACCCAGCCGTATACTCCGCAACTGTGCTGAGTCAGTGAAGCCATCTCTCTGAGAACTATTCGACCTGTCACTTCACTGTGTATCACTTCCTCAAGACTGGAAGTGTGCTGATGTAGTTGCGATTTTCAAGAAAGGGGACAATTATCGGCGGGTGTGTCCCACATCGTCCGCCTCTGTGGTGTAGTGGTTAGCGTGATTAGCTACTACCCCCGGAGGCCCGGGTTCAATTCCCGGCTCTGCCACGAAATTTGAAAAGTGGTACGAGAGCTGGAACGGGGTCCACTCAGCCTCGGGAGGTCAACTGAGTAGAGGTGGGTTCGATTCCCACCTCAGCCATCCTGGAATTGGTTTTCCGTGGTTTCCCACTTCTCCTCCAGGCGAATGGCGGGATGGTACCTAACTTAAGGCCACGGCTGCTTCCTTCCCTCTTCCTTCCCTCTTCCTTGCCTATCCCTTCCAATCTTCCCATCCCTCCACAAGGCCCCTGTTCAGCATAGCAGGTGAGGCCGCCTGTGCGAGGTACTGGTCATACTCCCCAGTTGTATCCCTCGACCAAGAGTCTGAAGCTCCAGGACACTGCCCTTGAGGCGGTAGAGGTGGGATCCCTCGCTAAGTCCGAGGGAAAAACCGAACCTGGAGAGTAAACAGATGATGATGATGATGATGATGATGTATCCCAAATCCCACGTACATAAATGTATGGAACGTCTGGTAGCCTGGGAATACTTCCGGGAAGTTAATCTGCTAAGTGAAAGCCAGCACGGTTTTCTTCCAGGAAGATCCTGTAATACTTTATTAACAACGGTTTTTGATGAGTGGCAGTTCTCCCTGCAGAAATCTAGAATTGTTCAGGTAGACTGCGTGGCTTTCGACTTGGCTAAAGCTTTTGACCAAATCCCGTATGAACTTTTGTTCAAATTAAGATAGATAAAAAAACTCCTATCATCACCTCGAGGGGGTGCAGCTCATTTCCAGTGGGGGTGTGCCCATTTCGACCACGTGCTAGCCTTCCCGCCATTCTTAAATTTCCGTCAGTTCAGGGAATCGAACCCAAGCCCCCGAGGACGGCAGCTAATAACACTAACCGGTACGCTACGGAGGCGGACGTTAAGGTAGATGAATATCTGGAAAGTGTACTGGCATGGTTGCGGTCATTTCTTGAGCGTCGAACTCAGCGTGTTGCGGTTGATGGAATTCAACCTTCGGCCGTTAAAGTAACCTCAGGAGTATATCAAGGCACCCTCTTGGGACCCTTACTATTTAATGCATTTGTCCCTTTCCTTCTTTCCTTCTTTATTTCTTTCTTAATCTGTTTACCCTCCAGGGTTGGTTTTCCCCTCGGACTCAGCGAGGGATCCCACCTCTACCGCCTCAAGGACAGTGTCCTGGAGCGTGAGACATTGGGTCGGGGATACAACAGGGGAGAATGACCAGTACCTCGCCCAGGCGGCCTCACCTGCTATGCTGAACAGGGGCCTTGTGGGGAGGTGGGAAGATTGGAAGGGATAGAGAAGGAAGAGGGAAGGAAGCGGCCGTCGCCTTAAGTTAGGTACGTCTCACCGACACAGATATGTCTTATGGCAACGATGGATAGGAAAGGCCTAGGAATGGGAAGGAAGCGGCCGTGGCCTTGATTAAGGTACAGCCCCGGCATTTTCCTGGTGTTAAAATGGAAAACTACGGAAAACAATCTTCAGAGCTGCCGACAGTGGGGTTCGAACCCACTATCTCCCGATTACTGGATACTGGCCGCACTCAAGCGACTGAAGCTGTCGAGATCGGTAAAGGATAGTATTTGGAAAGTCAAAACATAATGAAGGGGTCTCTATGACTGAGTATTTCTTGGCGTATGTTATGATTGGCCACAATTTAGAAGATATTACTAATGATTCTGACTTGGTAAGATTACTGTTACAACATTTTCCGGACAGCGTGCGCGAACTAGCGTGCAGGGAAAGAATTATTTTTTTAAATGTCCAAGAAATGGAGCAGTTATTAGGGAGTTTTGACGCATTAGGAAACACTGGGCATAGAATAGGAAACCAACATAATTTTGTTCCTCATAGTGAATCAAGGGACAATAAGAGACAGCAAAACTACGAGAGTCGTAATCAGTTTCAACCACGAAATAACGCTAGTAGTGGAGCACCTGAATATAGAACGGGAAATATCCAACGAGAGAAAGGACAAGTTTCTACTGAGCCAAGTGTAGGTACACGAAAAGAACCTATAAACTAAGTGCAGGCTGTAATAACGGGTCAGAATTCCAGCCTTATCCGAAAGCAGTTAGAAATTGTGTTATGAAACTATTGCCATTTGACATAGATGTTAATGAAGATCTAATTCATGAACCAGATCGTAATTATTTAGATTCGGGTGATGAAGTTGTTAAACCCTGTCCTTAAATTAGAAGTATGGGGGGCAGGCGTATGTTAATTGATACAGGATGTCAGAAAATCATGTATTAGCTCAGAATTGTATGACTCCTTACTTAAACAGGGCAATTAAGATGGAAGAGTTGCCGGTTAAGTCAACAGTCATTATACTGCTGCTGGCAAAAGGTCGAAACAACTCTGCCAGCAAGTCGCGGTGCCGATTAGTATGTATGTTTAGTCCTCAGCCCGAAGGCTGGTTGGATCCTCAACAGCTCCGCCATCAGCTGTCATAAATGGCTTAGGCATCACTGAAGAGGCGTACTAGGGAAATGAGGAGTGGGGTAGTTTCCCATTGCTTTCCTCACCGAGCCAGAAGTTGCTATTACATATGAGTCTGCCAAGCCCACTGAAATGCATGCACCAACTGACCCTATGAGCAACATTTTCACACCATTCATAGCAGGGACTGGCTGCATAAGGAATGGCTTTACTAGCATCACTCATACCTCAGTCACTTTCATCTTGTCAAAGCCAAGGGTAAAGCTGATACAGATCAATGAAAATAACAATATTGCTCTAGCCCATACCAGAAGACATAGTGCACTGTAAACACTACATCCTGCCAGCAAAGGCATCCGATTAGTATAGAAGCTTTTATTTCAGTACAGGTATGTCCAGTTATTCCTCACCTGGCATTTGAGCTTATATTGGGATGTGCCTCACATGCGAACCACGCCACCTTGCCACGGTGGGGAGGCTTGTGTGTCCCAATGAAGCAGATAGCCTAGCTGCAGATGCAACCATATTGGATGGGTATCTGTGAGAGACCAGACTAAGGAATGGTTCATCGAAAGGGGGGTAGCAGCCTTGCGGAAATTGCAAGGGTGGCAGTCTAGATGATTGACTGATATGGCCTTGTAATAATACTCAACATGGCTTAGCTGTGTTGATACTGCTACACGGATGCAAGCAACGGAAAACTACAGCCGTAACTAACTCCCGAGGACATGCAGCTCTCAGCTCTCTCTGTATGAATGATGTACTGATGATGGTTTCCTCCCGGGTAAAATATTCCAGAGGTAAACTAGTCCCCCATTCGGACCTCCGGGTGGGGACTACACGCGAGGGGGCGATCATCAGGAAGATGGATACTGACATTCTGCGAGTCGGAGCGTGGAATGTTAGAAGCTTGAATCGATGTGGTAGATTAGAGAATCTGAAAATATAGATGGATAGAATAAAGTTCGATGTAGTTGGTATAAGTGAAATACGTTGGCAGGAAGAACAGGATTTTTGGTCAGGTGACTACCGAATTATCAACACAAAATCAAACAGAGGAAATGCAAGAGTTGGTTTAAGAATCAGTAACAAAATAGGGCAGCGGGTAAGCTACTACGACCAGCATATTGAAAGAATTATTGTCGTCAAGATAGACACAAAACCAATGCCCACCAATAGTGCAGGTCTATATGCCTACTAGCTCAGCGGATGATGAGAAAATAGAAAGAACATATGCCGAGATAGAAGATTTAAGACAAGATGTAAAAGGGACGAGAATCTAATTGTGATGGGAGACTTAAATGCAGTGGTAGGCCAAGGAAGAGAAGGTAATACAGTTGGAGAATTCGGATTAGGACAAAGGAACGAAAGACGAAGTCGGCTGGTTGAATTCTGCACTGATCATAATTTTGTCCTTGCCAATACTTGGTTCAAACACCAAAAATGACAGCTTTATACGTGGACGAGACCTGGAGACACTGGAAGGTATCAAATAGACTTCATTATGATTAGGCGGAGATTCAGAAACCAGGTGTTGGTTTGCAAAACTTTCTCAGGAGCAGAGGATGACTCTGACCACAATTTGGTCATGAAATGCCATCGGAAGTTGAAGGAACTGAAGAAAGGAAAGAATGCAAAAAGATGGGATCTAGTCCAGTTGAAGAAAAGAGCGCGAGGGATTGTTTCAAGGAGCATATCGCAAAAGGACTAAATGAAAAGGCTGAAGGAAACACAATAGAGGAAGAGTGGATAGTCATGAAAAATGAAGTCAGCAGGGCTGCTGAAGATATGTTAGGAAGGAAGAATAGGCCTGATTGATGAACGAAGAAAATACAAGAATGCTGGAAATGAGGAGGGCAGAAAAGAATACAGACGATAAAAGAATGAAGTGAATAGAAAGTGCAACGTAGCTAAGGAGAATGGCTGAAGGAGAAGTGCAAGGATGTCGAAGGTTGTGTGGTCCTAGGAAAAATAGATGCTGCATACAGGAATATCAAGGAAATCTTTGGAAAAAGGAAATCTAGGTGTATGAATATTAAGAGCTCAGATGGAAAGCCACTTCTAGGGAAAGAAGACAAAGCAGAAAGGTGGCAGGAACATATCCAACAGTTGTACCAAGGTGAATATGTAGATAATTTGGTTCTGGAACAAGAAGAGGCTGTTGATGCTGATGAAATGGGATACCCAATTTTGAGGTCAGAGTTTGACAGAGCAGTGAGCGACCTAAATAGGAACAAGGCACCTGGAATTGATGACACTCCCTCTGAATTACTGACTGCCTTAGGAGAAACCAGCATGGCAAGGCTATTCCATTTAGTGTGTAAGATGTATGAGACAGGAGAAGTTCCATTCAATTTTCGGCAGAATGTTGTTATAGCTATTCCCAAGAAAGCCGGCGCTGACATGTGTGAAAACTATCGCACCATACTTTAGTATCTCATGCCTGCAAAATTTTAACACGTATTATTTACAGAAGAATGGGAAAAATGTTAAAGCTGAGTTGGGAGAAGATCAATTTGGCTTCAGAAGAAATGTAGGAACACGTGAAGCAATCCCGACTTTACGTTTGATTTTAGAGGGTCGAATCAAGAAGGTCACCCCCACGTATATGGCATTCGTAGATCTAGAAAAGGCATTCAATAATGTTGATTGGACCAAGCTATTTAAGATTCTGAAGGAGATTGGGATCAGATACCGAGAACGAAGAATTATCTACAATCTGTATAAAATCAGTCTGTATTGATAAGGATTGAGGGCTTTGAAAAAGAAGCAGCAATCCAGGAAGGAGTGAGGCAAGGCTGCAGTTTGTCCCCCAACCTTTTCAATGTTTACATAGGACAGGCAGTAAAGGAAATCAAAGAGGAATTTGGAAAGGGAATCACAATCCAAGGAGAGGAAATCAAAACCTTGAGATTTGCCGATGATATTGTTATTTCATCTGAGACTGCAGAAGATCTCGAGAAGCTGCTGAATGGTATGGACAATGTCTTGCGTAAGGAGTACAAGATGAAAATAAATAAGTCCAAAACAAAAGTACTGGTGTGCAGTCGAACGAAGGCTGGTGATGCAGGAAATATTAAATTAGGAAATGAAGTCTTAAAGGAAGTAGATGAATATTGTTGCTTGGGTAGTAAAATAACTAACGATGGCAGAAGTAAGGAGGATATAAAATGCAGATTAGCACAAGCAAGGAAGAGCTTTCTTAAGAAAAGAAATTTGCTCACTTCGAACAATGATATAGGAATTAGAAAGATGTTTTTGAAGACTTTCGTGTGGAGCGTGGCATTGTATGGAAGTGAAACATGTACGATAACTAGCTCAGAAAGAAAGAGAATAGAAGTTTTTGAAATATGGTGTTACAGAAGAATGCTGAAGGTGAGAAGAATAGATCGAGTCACAAATGAAGAGATACTGCATCGAATTAGCGAGAGGAGATCGATTTGGCTAAATTTTACGAGAAGAAGAGATAGAATGATAGGACACATCTTAAGACACCCAGGACTTGTTCTGTTGGTTTTTGAAGGAAGTGTAGGTGGTAAGAACGGTAGGGTTAGACCAAGGTATGAATATGACAAGCAGATTAGAGCTGATGTAGGATGCAGTAGTTACGCAGAAATGAAAATGTTAGCACAGTATGGGGTGGCATGGAGAGCTGCATCAAACCAGTCTATGGACTGATGACTCAAACACACAACACATTGGGATGTGACTGGCAGACCTTAAAATCGGCCCAGTTAGATTACGAAAAAGCAATGGTAAATATGAAATGGGATATAAAGTATGCGAAACTCGAACTGAAAAATGGAATTCGGAGGAAAACAAATGTTTGTGCCATGTGGAGTATGATTGAAGTTTCTAGATTTATATCAGTTGTGGTTGAAAGGGGATAAAAAAGATGCCTTATTTGAAGCTGCGAGTAACAGTAAATTAGAGGATGTACAGAGGGACGAATTTTTGGCAGTGTTACGTAAAAATGCTGAGAATTTTTCTGTGAAACCCGGTAAAACGCATCTGTATGAATATTGTTTTTCAGTGCTGCATGGCAGTCCTTTCAGCGGGCCAGGTTGTGCAGTACCACACAAATATGCCAAGGCAGTTGTCGATCAGGTACAAGCGATGTTACCCGATGGGGTGATAGAAGTGTTATGTAGCCAATATTAAAATCCTTTAGTTTTGGTCTCTAAGAGTTATGGAAGTGTTCGACTGTGTCTTGATACAAGAGAGAGGAATAAATGTATTTGTGCTCGGCACATGAAATTGCAGACAACTGAAAAGTTGATTCAGAGTTTTCAGGGTAAGAAAGGGTTTTCATCTGTTGATTTCATATGTGGCTTTATGCAGATCCCTTTGAGAGTAGAAGACAGGCCTCTTACAGCATTTAGTCATACGTACAGCTTTTATAATTTTCAGCACGTTCCCTGCGGGACTAAGACGAGTTCAGCAGCTTTAATAAAAGCATTAAATATAGCATTCGGCTTGGGTCATAGAACATTAGAAGTCTGCGTAAGTATTTTACTAGTCAGGTGGATTTCGCGTAGGCCATGGACCCTTCTAAGATATTATGCATATATACAAGGGTTTTAGTCATCTATTTCACATTATAACCTCATTTGTTTGTATCACGGCAATAACAAAATCTGAACGTGAAAGTCTTGTGTAAGGTATTACAACATCACCCGCATGACGTTGACTTGTGTAGAACAGGAGATAATTTTGTTATCTTTAGTTACAGTAGAATTGTGTAATACGGAAGAATACAAGTGTATTCTCTCAATGAATGCAATCCAAGTTGGTTTTGATATTGAAATTAGGGGTCACTGCCACATTATGTAATGAGTATTATAGGAAGTGTTAAGGTCAGTAATGTCGTTGTCCAATCAGTGGGCAATGCACGAATCGAAAATAGGGCTGGTACTTACTACAAGAGATGACAACGGTAGTACGAGAGGACCATCAAACAACAGTTCCTACATCGAACCTATCCAGATACCAGAATGTACAAATGGTGAGCTAATGGCATACATTACCGCAAGTCTCCTCGTAACAGTTCATTTTATTACATTTTATTTCATTCAATTTTTCTTCTGTTTCCGTTAAGTTCAGTTGTCGTAAATACGCCGTCTCGTTTATCATCCTCATAAATCGTTATTTTAATCGATACTTTCATAAATTCTCATTAATGATCCTTAGTTTCCTGGTGTGTGTGTACTTAATGGTTAGTGTTCCGTCACCTGGGAGTATCCAGAGTCTCAGTACTTATCACTATTAAATTGTCTTCAAGCCATATGTTTGAAGGATTGCGCCGAAGGCATAATGTTTATGGAGAGGGAAATGAACGAGTATTCATTTATATTAAAATTAAGGTGATACGGTACAACACAAATTTATTGATTGAAGTCAACACTTGGAAATGAAACTACGATTGTTGAGATTAATTAATCAAATGCCAGCGTATGTATGATTAATTCAGCAGTGGTAACGAAGTTGATAATGACTTATTATCAAGATAGAGACATTTTGTAAATTAAATAGGCTGTTAAGGACACTTGAATTAACGAACTAACGTAGGCGGGATGAGTTTAGATATAAATAATTTCTGTAATTTTTTATTTGTGGAGCGATATCCTAGGCTCAAATTGAGTGTATAGTTGATCAAGTTACAATCCTATAGATCAATTACAAGCGTATACCGACATTTATTTTGTTGACACAGGACAAATTAGGTTTATTTCGACGGGCTGATATTTGGTCTGAATGCAATCTGCAGATGATGTGGATAATATTTTATTTAATTGACATTTTGATTCTTTAACTTCACACGTTAATAATAATAATAATAATAATAATAATAATAATAATAATAATGGCGCGTGGCCTCCGGAAAGGCCTGGTGCAGGTATTTTTATTTGACTCCCGTAGTCACCTGAGCGTCGTGATGAGGCTGAAATGATGATGAACGGATCATATACACCCAGTCCCCGTGCCAGAGGAATTAACTAATTATGGTTAAAATTCCTGACCCTGCCGGCAATCGAACCCGGGACCCCTGTAACAAAAGGGCAGCACGTTATCCACTTAGCCATGGAGCCGGACTGACTTCTCACACGTTAATTTAATATTATTCTATTCTTTTATATTGTCATGGAGAATGCGTGTAATGCCATTAGAAGATGTCCAAGTACTGATTAATTGTCCGGCTCCATGGCTAGATGGTTAGCATGCTGGCCTTTTGTCACAGAGGTCCAAGGTTCGATTCCCGACAGGGTAGGGAATTTTAATCGTAATTGGTTAATTCAGCTGGCACACGGGCTAGGTGAATGTGTTGTCTTCATCATCATTTCATCCTCATCACTATGCGCAGGTCGCCTACGGGAGTCAATTCAAAAGACCTGAACCTGGCGAGACGAACATGTCCTTTTACACTGTCGGCACTAAAATACGTACGCCATTTCATTTTACTGTTGAATTCATCGAGAATCACTTATACTGAAGGAAATAATTATTGTAAAATGTGTTACCCTCCCACTTCATGCTTTTATTAATAAATTGTTAATCCATTTTTATGGTGAGTGTTATTTATGCCCTGTTCACCCTTTCACCTTCGTATGTCCCTAAACGTGGGGTTGGCCCCACGAACGGGCCACACCTTGGGATCCTCATGTTAGCCGGCTGAGTTTATCAGGAACGCGGACAGTAAGTTGGCTGGTTTTTCTTAAGGCGATCCTCTCGGATCAGACGTAAATTCAGGATTGCTTCACATGTTCCCATATTTCTTCTGGAGCCAAATCATATTCTCCCAAATCAGCTTCAACTTGCCTTTCCTATCTTCTGTAAATAATAAGAGTTAAAATTTTGCAAGCGTGGGATACTTAACTTACGGTGCGGTAGTTTTCACACATGTCAGCACTTGCTTTCTTCAGAATAGGTATAACAACAGTATGCCTAAAATCAGACGGCATTTCTCATGTATCATACATCTTACACGCTGTGGTACAGTCTTGCCACTTTGGCTTCTCTTAAGTCAGTCAATAATTCTGAGGTATCTCATCGATTCTAGATGCCTCGCTCCTATTTAGGTCTTTCAGAAAGCTCTATCGAATTCTGACCTCAAAATTGGGTTTCCCATTTCATCAGACCTTTAGCTTCTTCTCGTTTCAGAATTAGATCATCCATTTCTTTCACTGGGTACAACTGTATAATATGTTTAAAAAAATGCTATTTGTTGGGGGGCGTCAACCTAGAAAGATCTTTTGCCTCTGCATAATTTGTTACTGCCATCTTTCTACTTTGTCTTCCTTTCCTAGAAGTAGTCTCCCATCTGATCTCTTAATATGCAGACATCTAGTTTTCTTTCTCCAAATGTTTCCTTGATTTTCCTGAATAGAGCATCGACCTTTCCTACAACCATACAACCTTAACAACCTTAAACTTCCCTTTCAACCATTTTTCCTCCGCTGTCCTGCACTTCCTATTGAATTCTCTCTTTAATCGCCTATATTCTCTTCTGCCCTTCTCATTTTGCATTCATGTATTTCCACCTTTCATCAGTCAGGTCTAATATCTGCCGAGCCATCCACTGATTCTTACTTTGCCTTACATTTCTTTCTACGTTGTCATCAGCAGCTTTACTGATCTCATTCTTCACGACTGTCCACTCTTCATCTATTGTGTTTCCTTCAGCCTTTGAATTCAGTCCTTGTGGAACATGTTGCTTGAAGCAATCCAACACACTTCTTTCTATCAACTTATCCAGATCACATCTTCTTGCATTTCTTCTTTCCTCAATTTCTTCAACTTCAGATCAGAGTCCACGTCTGCTCCTGGGTAGGTCTCGCAATCCAACACCTGGTTTCTGAATCTCTGCATAAGCACAATGAAGTCTATTTGATAGCTTTTTGTGTCTCCAAGAATCGTCCACCTATACAGCCGTCGTTTGTGCTTTTTGAACCAAGTATTAGCAAGGACTAAATTATGATCGGTGCAGCATTCAACCAGTCGACTTCCTCATTCATTCCTTTATCCCAATCAGAACTCTCCTATGGTGCTACCTTCTCTACATTGGTTTGCTAATGCATTCCGGTCTCCAATCACAATTACATTCTCGTATCCTATCGACATATAGACCTATACTATTGTGGTGGACATTGGCTTGGTGTCTATCTTTACAACAATCCTTCGTTCACTATACGGTTAGTTGCTTACCCACTGCCCTATTTTCTTCCTCACAATAACGACAATTAACACTGCCCCAACTCCACTCACACCAACTGTTCCATACACCGACTCCACATCGCTATCCGCACTGCTCAGTACTCCAGGGTAGTACACACACAGAAGTCAGTAATCTATACTCCAACACGACAATACTCACCACACCCACCACAACAACACTGAACACAGCCAGCACTACAACCGTGCAACTCCACTGCTTCCTGCTAGCGACGGGCATGTTTTTATATCGTGGTGATAAAATACTGGAATATTTGGGGTGTGGCCAGTAAAGGGATATTCTTGTTTCGCCTACGAGAATGTGCACTGGGAAACCAGACGAAGAGACCGACGAGGAGGGCAATAGAGGGGAGAGGCGGTCGTTATGCCCTCCGGCTGAAAGCTCGCAGCTGACTCACTAGTTTCTTCCAGGAAATACCAAATGGGGCTAAAGACGCGGTGCTGGCACGCAACAATATTTTATATTACACTTCCTGCCATGCACATTTGAAATTTCAAACAAAATACTTCCGGTTGAGATTTTGTCGTAAAATAGTTCCTAAGAGAGGAGTAAATTAATTTTCTTACATCCTATGTAACATAGCTTTCATAATATTGCCTTAAAGTTATTTTGTAATCGAATTATCTTACATCCTGTACGATCTAAATTTAGAGGCAGTTGACAGAGTAATGAACTGGAAGTAAACCGCGACCATTTTTAGTGTCATTTGACCTGCTGCTTTGCAGAGTGGAAAATATTCTTTCTTCCTGGCCCTTTTGTCAGTCATCCGGGGTGAGTAGTAATATGGGTTATCCTAGTTTTACGGCTGGATGCCCTTCCCGACACTAAATGATGTTGTTGTTGTTGTTGTTGTTGTTGTTGTTGTTGTTGTTGTTGTTGTTGTTGTTGTTGTTGTTGTTGTTGTTGTTGTTGTTGTTGTGGTGGTGGTGGTGGTGGTGGTGGTGGTGGTGGTGGTGGTGGTGGTGGGGGGGGAGTCGTTCAAAGTATTCTGTTGAACTTTTCTCAGTCGTTCACATTTTCTTTATGCCCACAGTTTGACGTTAGAAATGGTTACTCAAGAGGAAGACTGGGACTATTATTTAACCTTGCTGAATTTTGAACATTCGCACTGGCTGCTCCCCATGGGACTCCGGTAATTGAATTATCGGGAGAAGTGGTGTAACGAGCAAGCGACCTCATTCCTCCTGCGAAGATCTTGTCACACGCCCTTGAACTAGAGGAAGTTACTCGTGCTACAGCGTTGTTCACATCGAAAAATCATGTGTCAATTTCTCTAACCGCTGACAGCGCTCATAATGTAAGAGAAAAAACTGTGTTTAACTTTAATTTTTACTCCTGTATTAACAGAAGCTGAAATTGGTATGATCAAATGTAGCTGTAATAGGAATAAGTGTATGGAGAACTAAAAGGATTACTATTCGTTCCGAAGGAGAAAGATGCTGGGCTGCTGAGAAAGTGCTAAGCGCCTTTAAATTGTGTATTAAAAATGCTACATTGTTTCATTACCTGAATGAGATTTGATCATAGAAGATTCACAAGATATCTGTAACACATAAACGTGGTGAAACCAAGTACTTTACATAAAATGAACAGTCAGTACATATCTAAACCGTCTCTTTTTCAGCTGTACGCTTCATTACGCAAAGTAATGTGTTTTGTCTCTTGTATGCAGGGAACAGCATCTACCGTGCAACATCATGTCACGTCAAGCATTATGTAATAACAATATCTGTCATGTTACGTATTACCGCAAATATTACCGCTGCTCTTTAATTTGACAGCATGTCTCTGAGTCTGCGTTTAACTAATATGTAATGACTATGTAATTACTTCAGTGTTATTAAGCTTCCTAGCTGTTGGTTCTCCCAAGATTGAAGGTCAAACAAACGAAAAAACAAGAACAACAACAAAAACGGTGTATGGTTCAGTGTCCTGTAGACGTCAAATATACGACATGTTTTACCCACTTCGGTGGTGCCAATTAACTACTTTTGTAATTTGTTATGGAGATCAGTTGCAGCTGTGCGTTCGTACAGAGTGTCAAATATGAATGAGCAAAAACTCTTTAAAGAGAATGCATGTCTATAGGGAATTTCTGTGGGGAATACTTAGGATAATTTCCTAACTACGTAGTTTTCTTCGCGATGGAGCACACACTTAGTGCTCTACAGTTGTACGTGCACAAATCTCTTCTCCTTCTTCTCCTCCTTCCTGGGTGTTCGTAATTTCCTGAGGCCTACACGTTGTACAGAATTAGTTCAGTGTTATGCCTTTCCTATCCAATGTGAAGGGATGTATTCACTGTCGCGTGTTCCTATGGTGGTTTGTAGATCGACGTGCGATGTGTTGTATGTAAATGAAGGTGTGCATTAAGACGAGTACAAAAACCCAGCGCCCTGAGTAGAGGAATTATGCAGACAATGTTAAAATCACTTACCCAATCATATAGCGAATCTGGGGTCCTTCGAAAAGAAGGACAGTACTCTGACCATTCAGCTAAGAAGCAGTGGCAGCGATTGGGGGAGGGGAGGCGAGGGGGGCACTGTTCCGTCATATTTTTGAGAAAATATTACATTTCATTTTAACCGGCTGAAACTTTGAATTATAGGAATTATTAAAAAAGCAATTTGTACAAGCTCTGTTGTCTTATAAGCTATTTCTTTCCTTAATTTTATTGAATTAATATCAAAATTATCAACGGGAATACGCATAAAATAGCGGTCGTCGCTGCTAACCGATTTCTATTGCGCCACTCCGAGTAGTGGAGTCTGCATACGATATGATCTGAGGAAGATAATAGTTTTTTTACTAAGGTCATGTACACTGAGGTATGATTCATCCGCTTGCCGCGCGCATTCGTAATCCTGGCGGTCTCTTTAGTGTCTGTTAGTTTTTTAGTGGGTAGTCAAACAGTAAACGATTTTTAATTGTATAATCACACCATACTTCTTTTTAATTGGAATACATGAGTAATATTGTTCCTTTCGTGTAAGTTTTATTGTATATCTCAAGAATCTATTACTACCGCACTTTTGGTAAACTGTCAGCGTTTACCTCTCTGTCGAAATACTCTCAGAGACCGTCAAAAAGCTTGTCTTACTTCAGTTTAGATTTATAGAAAAAAAACGTCCGCTATATCCCACAAATACGGATACTGTTTGTTGTCTGTATATTTTTGCCGCCACACTTTCAATTCCCAATCGCTGCTACTGCTAAGGAGCCACGCACTGCGCAAATCACTCGGTGTATTAAAATTTGCGGATTATCCATTCCCGTGTTATAACACCATAATTAGCTTAAATGATATGCTTGTGTTTGCTGCAGTTCCTGGAAAATATTTTAATTTCTCATGCTGCTATATCATGTAATTTGTGTCAGAAGAACAACCACATTTGAATACAGAACATGATTTACATTTAAACATACCGTCCAAGTCTTACTTAAGGCCACGGTCGCTTCCTTTCCTATCTTATCGTCATCATAAGCCTATGTGTGATGGCGCAACGTAAAGCCAAACTGTAAAATAAAAAATAAAAAGCGAACGTACTTTTGCGTGCTGAGTGGCTCAGATAGTTGGGGACTGGCGTTCTGGGTTCAAGTTGCTATGTTCGATCTTGCCTAATTCTGGCTGTATTTGAAGGTACTAAAACACACCAGTCTCGTGTTGGAATATTGTCTCGTTCTTCCTGCACTAGGTGCGGATTAAGCCCTTTTCTAAGGCCGTATATTTTTCCTGACACTACCCCTATATGGAGGGAAGTATTCACTATTGTGTGTTTCTGTGGGTGATGGTAGTGCGATGTATTGCCTTTAAAAATAAGATTTGTATTAAGACGATCACAAAAAACCAGTTCCCGAGGCAGAGGAATTAACAACACGCTGACCAATACCCCAACCTAGTCGGGAATCGAAACCGGGTCCCTTTGAATTAAAGGCAGATACACGAACCATTCGGCTTAGGATCCGGACCTGGTATCGATAGATTTGTTGCCATATAAGAGATCTAATGTGGGAGAACATGGCACCTGGACGTCTCCTTAGGCCGTACAAATAGTTAATGAACCAAAGGCCTCAACGTTGACCATTTAGCCAATGAGTCGGACGTTGTACAAAACGATGAATTCCATTATATTGACTACAAGAAACAATTCTCTTCTAAAAAGAAGGTAAAATAACCATTTGAAATGTAAATATAAGATGAGGTCACCATTGTAGGTCGGTCGAATTGTTAAGTAAGTCTTCATCTTTTGAGATTTGGGCAATATGAGTGAAATCCGAGCATACACTGTTTATTTGTTTTAACGAATGTCGTTATTGTCGTTTGTGATCAATGGAGCAGTTCAGTGCCATAACAGTGATTGCAGGAGCTGTTAGTCTGTTAAGGTGTGCCATTGTAGTGTAGTCCAAGTATTCAATACTTAAAACTACTGCACCATTATAGTTAATGTAGCCGTGTAAGTTCTACCTTCAGTAGTTAAGACCCGTGTGAATATCTTCATTCGTGTGCTTAGTGTTTATCTGTCTTGTTGAAAACTACAGCAAGTGTTACAATCTCAGTTTAAGAGGACAAAGAAGATGAATTATGTAAGTTGCATTGTAAATAGCGGCGGGAATTTGAGTTTTGAATATAGGCTAGAATTAAGAAAGTTAGAGCCTCCATGGCAGAATTTAAATATTGCACAAAAACAGAAGGATTATAACAATGAAAATGCCTAAACTAGGAAATTCTGTCCGTCAAGTTATGAGCACGCTGACTGGCTGTGGGGATGTGAAATAGGGAACGCGTTCTTTTGTTACTCTTGTTTGGCAATGAATGTCGTTGATCCTGTATTCTTAGTAAGTTAATATATGCTGTTAAGTTCTGTGGGCAGTTGGAACTAGCGCTCAGGCAGATACATCTGACAACCCAGCTATTATTCGAGGTTATTTCGATGTTATCTGATTTTCGCTACGTGATCGTTGTCTCAGAAGCAGATTTCTACTCAGTCAATGTCGACGGATTATTATTATTATTATTATTATTATTATTACTAGCGAATGTACCCGTGCTTCGCTACGGTATTCTACATTGTATTCGAATATCGAAGTAAATAGTGAACATGCAGTAAATAAGATTGTTTTAAAATTGCATGTCTCTTAGCGTTATCCGAGGAAGAGCATGGGGAGGTCCCCGTACGTTGTTTCCAATGTAATGTGTTTGTTATGGATTTGTGATATAACGGCAGGCTCACTTGCCTACTGCCATTCACAATCGAGTTGGGACGTTTACATTATAATTGCAAGCCCCATTGCCTACTATGCGGACAGAATCGATTTGGGGAGTTTTCGTTAAAATGGCAGCCCCCCTTTCCTACTTCCAGACAGATTACAGTTTTTATTATAATGGCAGGCAATTACCCAACTATCACTCGAAATTGAGTTGTGCAGTTATCATTATAATGCCAGGCCCATTTTCCTACTTCCAGCCAGCTTACTGCCAGTCACACCAACTTGGTGAGTTTCCATCAAAATAGCAGGCCACTATGCCTAATGCCAGTCACATTTTAGATGAGGACATTTCTTTATAATGGCGGGCACCCTTGCCTACTGCCAAACACAATCGGGTAGAGGAGTTTTAAACAAAACTGCATGCCCACTTGCCTTCTGCAAGTCAAATCGAGAAGTGAATTATTCATTACAATTGTAGGCCTTCCTTACTAATGACAGTTACACAGGAGTTGGAGAAGGAACCCTTTCATACTGCCAGTCAAAGTCGATGTGGGGAGTACTGATTACAATAGCAGACCCACCCTTTCTCAATCGCTACAAATCGACATCAGTGAATATATATATAGATCGACATACGAAAGTATATGCGTGTTTACAATATTGAAGACCTTCATATACAGATTAACTGCTACTAAACGTACGTCATATCGACAAAGGATTATACCAAAAGACAGGCCGGATTTAGTGGCCTAAATGGCTGGTCCTATGATATGTCATCTATCCTTGGGTCAGATTCAGTTAGAAACGTGGAACAGGGTAACGTTTTTGTAAGATTATCTCACATTACATTACTTTTCGGATAATTATGTGACAGCTACATACATAGCATTTGGCTCACATATGGCTACTGGGTGGGCCAATTTTCGTGAAGAGTTTGATGATTCTGTATTTCATATATGTAATCGAAAGTATGAATTATGCATGTGAAAATTCCAAATCGACTTAACATCGATTAATAGAGAAAAATCAAACGTAAAAGGGATACAGATACGGCAAAATGTCATAAGACCAAGGTTGTAGATCATTCCAAATTGAACGGAGATTGTGCAATCTGTTATGTGATAGGAATTTCCGAAGGTCTGCACCATAATTAAAATTGCCTGCATATTTCGATATTCTTCGGGGATAAAAAGTGAAAAATTTAATGATCTTGGATGTTTTCCGTTCTTTAAGGCTAAAACGTATAATTTTGTCAAATTTCAATTATCTTTTTCTTCTGGCAGATTATGCCGCAATCTGGATTTTGGGCGAGGCGGGTAAAAATTAGGACTTTCAGAAAACTAAACCAAAAATTATGCAGATGGTCATTATTAGCCCTTAAACGGAAAGCTGTACGTAAATTTCGCCAATATAGTCTGTGTAGAGGCACATAGTCGTTACGATTTGATTCATATAGATAAGGAATCTGCTCCATGTAAAACACCTTTTGGGCTATGTCCGCTGGACTTAACCTGCAAAACTGACCATTCATGATATCTCCCTTATTAATCCTCCTGAGGAACACATGCACATGAAAAAAAAAAGGTTTAGAGGTGGTATTCCATCACGTTTGGTCGATTTCCAGTCAGGTTGGTCTTGTTGTGTATGTATTGTGGGAGAGTAAAATCACCATTTCGGTTCCCTATAAACCACCAGTCCATTCCGTAATATGAAATGTTATTTACGTTTTTTTTTTGCTAGTTGTTTTACGCCGCACCGACACAGATAGGTCTTACGGCGACGATGGGACAGGAAAGGGCTAGGAGTTGGAAGGAAGCGGCCGTGGCCTTAATTAAGGTACAGCCCCAGCATTTGCCTGGTGTGAAAATGGGAAACCACGGAAAACCATTTTCAGGGCTGCCGACAGTGGGATTCGAACCTACTATCTCCCGAATACTGGATACTGGCCGCACTTAAGCGACTGCAGCTTTCGAGCTCGGTTTATTTACGTTTAGAACCTACCTTTGGACAGGTGGATGCTACTGTAAATATACATTTTGGTTCGAATGTCTTCAGTAGTTTTCAAGTTGTAAGGAATACGCTTTACACGCACCCGCTCGTGAGTTAAGTCCGATGGGACTTGTACAGAAAAACGGTCCGTTAATGATATCTCCCTTATTAATCCACGTATCGAAATGATGCACATGAGAAAAAAGGTTTAGAAATTAATTTCTACCAAGGTAGGTGGATTTCCATTAAGTTTGGTTGTGTATATTTTGTGGAAGTGCAAAATTACTGTTTCGATTTCGTATAAACCCCCAGTCAGTTCAGGGATTTAGAAACAATATTTGCCCTAAAACCTATCAAGGACAGGTGTATTCTAAATATGAGTCTTGGTGGAAATACATCCTGTAGTTTGTAGCACTCGCGTACATACGGCGTAATTAAGGAAGAAAATAATGCAGTTAAGAAAGTTGAAAGTAATAGAAAATGGATTATAACTGAGGACAGCCGGATAACGACACATGTGTAAATGCCAAGTGAATGTATTGGAAAATCAAATGCCCCTCAATAAATTATGCTAGTGTGATTAATGGATATAATAAAGCGGTAACAGAGGAGAAATTTAGGTCCAGTGATCCTTATGTAAACGAATAATAATAAGATGACTAATGGTGTTATTACTTAATCTATTCGAGGGTGGTTATAACATCCAACGATATTCCGCCAATATACCGCAGATAGGCCTATTGACGCCTCTCTTGCCTTCTACCCAAGGAACAACCACGAATTTAAAAGCATGATGAGGAAAATGGCAATACGTTACTTGCCTGCTGGCATGCAGTCAGAGACGTTGCCATGGTAACCTGTAGGTTCGTTGTCGGTCTGTCGGTCACTCAATGCAGAGCATGATACCAGAGGAAAATTGTAAATTTCTCCGTCATGTGAAGAGTAAGGTAAATTATAAGCATAACGAAAGTTGTTTATAATGACGAGACGTTTCACGTACGGTAAACGAAGTTTACAGAAAATCAATAGTATAAGAGAAAATGGAGGAAAACCATTCTTGTTTTCCTATAACCCCCCGTCTATTCAAAGATTTTAAAATAATATGCATATCGAAACCTTCCCCGGGATGAGTGTACTCTAGATATGAAGTTTGGTTGAGATCAATCCGGCCGTTTCGACGTGGTGGTGGAAAAACCATTCTGATTTTCCTATAACCCCCCGTGTACTCAATGATTTTAAAATGATATGCATATCGAAACCTTCCCCGGGATGAGTATACTCTAAATATGAAGTTTCGTTGAGACCTATCCAGCCGTTTCGACGTCATGGTGGAAAAACCATTCTGGTTTTCCTATAAACACCCTGTGTATTCAAAGATTTTAAAAGGATATGCATATCGAAACCTTCCCCTGGATGAGTGTACTCTAAATATGAAGTTTGGTTGAGACCTATCCAGCCGTTTCGACGTGATGGCGGAAAAACCATTCAGGTTTTCCTATAAACCCACCGTCTGTTCAAAGATTTTAAAATGATATGCATATCGAAACATTCCCCCAGATGAGTGTACTCCAAATATGAAGTTTGGTTGTGATCTATCCAGCCGTTTCGACGTGATGGTGGAAAAACCATTCTGGTTTTCCTATAAACCCCCCGTGTACTCAAAGATTTTAAAATGATATGCATATCGAAACCTTCCCCGGGATGAGTATACTCTAAATATGAAGTTTGGTTGAGATCTATCCAGCCGTTTCGACGTGATGGTGGAACAGACAAACAGACAAACAGACAGACAGACAGACAAACAGACAAACAGACAAACAAACAGACACGAAACGTAAAAACCACCGATTCGGTCTTGAGTTGACCTAAAACGGATAAATATCTGAAAAATTGGCAAAACAAAAGAAATTACAGACAGCGGACCCCCTACAATTTTATTTATATAGATTATTTTTATTATTATTATTATTATTATTATTATTATTATTATTATTATTATTATTATTATCATTTTTGCCCTTATGAACAGTGTTTGAACTCGAATATCTCATGATGACACAATATTCGCTTATTTCCTTTCTTCCTCTTCTCTTCCCAAAATCTCTTCATCCTTCGACTGTGCTCTTGTTTCCTTTGTTCTGTCCACAATGTTCCTTTCTTCTTCTTATTTACTATAAATATTGCATTCCTAATTTCGTTTCTGAATTCTTTTCTGCCCCCCAACTGCCTAAAATCTTCCTATATTTCGTGATACCATTTTGTTTTCCTGCTTAAACTGTTTACTACATAAAAGATTTTCTTTGTAAGTCTGTTGTCCATTCTCTGTATGTGCCCATAGAAAGTTAGTCTGCGTTTTCTGATCATCTCTGTGAGTCTGTCAGTGTGCCGGTACAGCTCTTCGGCAGGTCGTTTTATCCATATGCCATCTCTGTGTATTGGTCCAAATATTCTTCTGAGAATTATTTGTTCTACTTTTTTTGTCTCTATGTTGCCTGTTGCTCCAATTGTGGTCGTTTCTGACTCATACAATGCTTCTGGTAATACGACTGTTTTTTAGTGTCTAAGTGTCTTGATATGCTTTTCTTATTATAATGTGACCATGTGAGTTTGCATGTTTTCTGGAGTTTTTCCATTCGTTCTATGTTAGACGCCTTGTTCGATCCTCCTATTTGTATGTATTCCCCTAAATATTTAAATTTTCCACTATTTCTACGGATCCAAACACAGTATGCATGGTGTGTACATTGTTGTTCTGTCGTTCCATGTATTTGAGTCTACTCATTAGATATCTGTATACCTGTTTTTGTAGCTATTTCATGCAAGCGTTCCAGTGCTTCATTGGCCTCCTGTGTATTATTGCTGAGTATGGCTATGTCATCTGCAAATGCCAGACATTTTATGATGGTTTTTGTTTCACGTGTTCTTTCCAGCTGTATTCCTTTAACTTGTTTCTCCCACTGCTTGATAGTTTTGTCTAACACCATATTGAACAAGATTGGTGAGACCCGTCTCCTTCTTGGACACCTGTGTGTATCTGGAAGGGAAATTTCGGAAATTTCTCCAATGAACTTGATCTTGGTGTTGGTGTCTGCAAGCGTGTGTTGTATAAGTGCTCTGTTTTTTCTGTCAATACCATATTCTTCCAGTACGTCAAAGAGCGTCTGTCTGTCTATGCAGTCGTACGCTTTTGTAAAGTCCACAAAGGTAACTACAGTGTTTCTTGTTTGTGTGACTTTCAAAAGTGTTCTCAAGTTCCAGATCTGTTCGATGCATGATCTCCCTTTTCTGAAGCCTGCGTGGTATTCCCCTACTTGCGAATCTGCTTGTGGTTCTAGCCTGTTTTATAGCACCTTGGAGAAAATTTTGTACGCAACTGGTACTAGCGAAATAGCTCTGCTATAATTTGGATCTGACTCGTCACCCTTTTTATGTAGTGGATGGATTAATGCACATTTCCATTCCTCTGGCACTTTCTCTGTGCCCTAAATTTCTGTGATAATCTTATGGACTTTTTTGGTGATGTTTTTATCTTGGGGTTTCCAAATCTCGGCGATAATACCATCCTCTTCTGCTGCTCTGTTATTTTTCATTTGTTTTATGATTTCCTCTATCTCTTCTATTGTGGATGGATTAGAATCGGGGTTGAATGTAGTTTTTTAGAATGGTAGTTTTTCCGTGGGTTTCTTGCAATTAAGAAGTTTATCGAAGTAATGTTTCACAATTTTACGGTTTTCTTTCGTGTTTGTTTCCAGGGATCCTTCTGTTCTTCGGAAGCAGAGGCTAGGAGGTTGATAGCCCTTAATATTTTCTTTGAAAGTTCTGTAAAAATTTGTTGTGTTATTTCTCTTGAAATCTTCCTCAATTTCTTTTAGCCTGTTATTGACGTATGCTCGTTTTTCTCTTCTGATTTCCTTCGATGATTGTTTCTGAACTAAGTGACATTCCTTCCATGTTCTTGATGTTCTGTTACTGCTGAAATTTTCCCATAATTGTTTTTTTCTCTCAATGGCTAGATCACAAATTACGTTCCACCATCTATGTTTTCGTTTTCTAGGAGGTTGTCCCCAGCGCATTGACTTCTGAACTGTCTTCGCAAGATTTGCCCAAGTGTCTGTTGAATGTCTATGAATCTCTTCAATGATTTTTTCCCTGTTTATCTTTAAGTATTCCGGATCAAGTTTGACTACTTTTGCGCTGTCGTTTTCTGTCTTGGTACTGGCCTAATCTTAGCTTTTAATAAATAATTATCAGACTCGAAGAATCCTTTACGCTTTCCGACATTTAACATTTCCCTCGCATTTTTCTTGGAAATGGCCACATGATCAATATGGAATTTTCCCCACACTGTTTTCGGTGCTTTCCATGTTGTAAATTTTCGTCTTGGCTTTTGAAATTGCGTTGACATAATTTTGAGTTAAAAATTTTGACAATATTTTATGAGGTGTTCCCTGTTTTTGTTCGTGGTCATGTGTGTTGAATACGGGACTGTTATTTGTCTGTATTTACTCTCCTTCCCTAATTGCGCGTTGAAGTCTCCCATTAAAATATTCACATGTCTTTTTGGTACGTTGTAGGTTACTTCTTCCATGTCTTCCCAGAAGTCTTCAATTTCTTGTGGCTTCTTTATGTTATGGTCATTTGTAGGTGCATGTGCATTGATAACTGTGTATGCTTTATTACCTGCCGGCCCCGTGGTGTAGGGGTAGCGTGCCTGCCTCTCGCCCGGAGGCCCCGGGTTCGATTCCGGCCAGGTTAGGGATTTCTCTCTCGACCTGAGAGCTGGTTCGAGGTCCACTCAGCCCACGTGATTAGAATTGAGGAGCTATCTGACAGTGAGATGGCGGCCCCGGTCTCGAAAGCCCAGAATAACGGCCGAGAGGTTACGTCGTGCTGACCACACGGCCCCTCGTAATCTGCAGGCCTTCGGGCTGAGCAGCGATCGTTGGGCAGGCCAAAGCCCCTTCAAGGGCGTTATGTGCCGTGAGGAGGGGGGTATTACCTGATTTGAAGGAGAGTATGGAGATACGTTCTGATATGGAATTGAAGTCTATGATGTTATCCACGACTGATTTGTGTACTTCAAATCCTGTACCAGACAATAATGGTGTGCCTCTTCTGACAGCAGTTTTACCTTTGTAGATCCTGTAATTTTGTGTGTCGAAATGGTTTTCATCTATGAAGCGCGTCTTTTGAATGGCAAGAACTTTGATGTGACATTTTTCTAGTACGTCTGTGAGTTATTTTCGTTTTCGAAGTTTGAAGATAGTGTTTGCATTCAGAGTGCCAATGTAAGTGTTTGCGAAGAGATTTTCAGAAGCTCCGACTCTTCTCGTCATGATGTTCCCGGTCCCCCAGATCCGATGACCAGGAAAGTCCAGTGTGTTGACTGGGACCTGGGGTAGCGGATTTATTTCCCTTTTGTCCCATCATGATTATTTCAAGTTGAAGTTGGTTGTGGTGATCTTTAATAAAGATCACGGTAATTACTGACTTGATTGTTAAGATCAAGCCATATTTCACTGCCGCACCAACTAGGTGAACAGACGCACGCCACTAGTCGCTGGATACCAGAGCAGACATTAGTGGATATCTTGATGTTGTGTGTTTGGTCCGCGAGAGCTATTTTATTTCGCTCAAGTCTGCCAGCAAGCCGGTGAAGAACCACCTGGGATGCACCACGTCTGAGTATCACCTCTCTGCCTGCTACGACATCGTAGCAAGTTCGTGGATTATTATTATTATTATTATTATTATTATTATTATTATTATTATTATTATTATTATTATTATTATTATTATTATTATTATTATTATTATTATTATTAGAGCTAAAATATCGTGTTGTTGGTCAGCGAATACTGAATCGATTGGGGGAAGGGGGAAGAAATGTCGGCACAGTCCTGCCAGAGGAAAATGGCACAAACCGCCACTGGTGTAAATATACAACGTGCCACGCCGTACACGATGGCGTGCATGCCACTGGTCACAAGTGTTCTCCGTGCATTCATTATAATTTTATTAGTAAAAATGTCGTGACGTACTCAAAAGTTGTAACAGTGTAGTCGGAAAAGTCTTGTGGTAATTTGAAGAAAATTCATCTATTGCTAAAACTGTTGGTAAATGGGATGTGTTCTCCAAGTGTCCAAGCGAGTTGATCGTGCGCTTAGCGGCGCGCAGCCATGAGCTTGCTTTCTTGAGATAGTGGGTTTGAACCCCACTGTCGGCAGCCCTGAAGATGGTTTTCCACGTTTCCCATTTTCACAACAGGCAAGTGCTGGGACTCTACCTTAATTAAGAAGGCGGCCACCTCCTTCGCACTCCTAGCCCTCTTTCTTATCCCATCGTTGCCATAAGACCTATCCGGTCCTATCCGGTCGATGCGACGTAAAGCAATTTGTAAAAAAAAAAAAAAAAAAAAAAAGAAATCCTGTTGAGTGTCTCGCTTTGTGAGGCAGTGAAAGGCTCGGGCTGCTGGCAGTAAGGCGGCCTCGGCGTGATGGGGAAGGAAGAGTTGTTGGACTTCCTATCGCTGGGCAGCCACTGCGGTGCTTAACGCTCGCATTAATTGGAGACATTGAGTTGAGCCCCGGAGCTCAGCAGTGTACAATATGTGAAAGCAGAGGACGTCGTGATCAACTGCTTGTGAACTGTAACAGTTGTTCGTCAAATAGTCACAGGGCATGTGCAAAAATTTCAACTACTGAATACGGGAAATTTAAGAAGGTTTGTATTTCAAAATGCCTGACTTAACGAAATTTTTATTTTCCAATACCAGTGACACTGTAAATAGCTAAAACTGTAAATATATTAACCATAATCTAACACTCTTTGCGTTTAACGCACGGGGCATTTTGCGTCCCGGTAGAAAAGTATATATCGCTCATCCCTTTCAACAACGTCATATCTTAAAAGTAAGCGATTTGGGGTTATGTCTGTTTTCAGAATGCTCTAAAAGAGTGGTGTGTCCCTTAAATATCGTCATATAAGTTCTTTTACTCAATATTATTAGCCACTGGAGACCAGAAGTGTCGTTTCTGCATTATGAAATATTTCAGTAATGTTCTTTTCAAGAGTGTTACAAGTTAGTTGTCGTTGGGCTCTTGAGAAGGAAACATCTGTGTCGTATAGTGCAAGAGTGTATTGTTTCTTCAGAAAACAAAATTACGCACAAGGTAAGAGCATTTTTCATTCTTATTCTCGTATCAAGAACATACAATTCGGTATTATGTCAGTGTTGTAAGGGAATCGAAACGCGTTCTGTTATGGTTTATCATTATTTGTGACGTTCTTGCACAGTAAGTGAGATACATAGACTGTACTATTTTAACTTATGAAACTACTGTCAATAAAAATTTCTTCCTCCGACAATGTGGTTTTGGATCATTTTTTTTACGACTCTCTTCGAAATAATAGTTGCCCCCTTAATAGGAAAATGTGCAGTTTAATTTTGGAATATGTCATTATTTTCAGTAGAAGATCTACTGCTTGCAAGGCATCAAAGATTGTGCATGCTTTTTCCTATCACTTCTTCAATGTTGGTAATTAACTTTTCTCTTTTCTAGATTGATCATTTCGACTTTTCGAGGGAAAATGTTGATAAAGTTAGTACTAAATGTTGCTGAAAGAAGAGTCCCAAGAAGATGCTTCTACATGTTCACTACACTGAAGGGCCCAGAACTACAACTGATATTTACGACGATTACGCGAGCGACTGCAAAAGAGATAATATTACCTGTAGTATTTTCAATGAATTCTATAACGTAATAACTTTAATTTCAATTCTTTTCAGCCATGAATGATCACTGTGAAACATGTGTTGCTTATGATAATGCGTCAGAGACAGAGAAAATGAACTTGAAGGCATGTCATGATCAGCATTTTGCTGAGAAAGAGCTTTCAAGAAAAGAGAGGGAGAATGACAAACAGACACTAGTAAATAAAGCCTTATTAGCAGTTTACGATTTACAAACTGTCATGCCATGCCAAAGGGCGACTGCTCTGCTTTTTACTATTTGTCTAAATTGAATGTCGTAAACTTAACAATTACCGATCCTCTTAAACAACACTGCATGTTATTTTATGATAAATTAAACACCCACGTCGGAGCCGATAAACTCGATTCGTGTGTTTCAAAATATATTGAGAAGTAATGGAACATAACAAGGATGTAACTTTCTATTCCGATAATTGTAGTGGACAACATAAGAATCAGCTCATGTTCGCTCTCCGTAAATACGGTCTTAACTCCATCACTCACAAAGTTCTAATCAAAGTGCCATTCCCAAAACGAAGAGGATTGCATTTACACTTTGATTGAAAGAAAAATGAAATAAGCTGTTAAAATTGGCCCAATTTATACGCCATAAGGTCTCATTTCATTGATCAGAACAGGAAAAAGAACGGATGGACCATTTTCTGTAAATCAGTTTTCTTAAGAAGAATTCATCGATCTGGAAAGTTTAGCCTGTGATATCGGTCCTCTGCGTGTTGTAAAAATACACAAGATCAACCTGTTAAATTTATAGAGTTCAAAGTGATGCGAGTTCAAAAAGATTCCCCAAGTTCGTTTTTATGAACTTTCTTATGGGGATTTAGACTTTATAGAAGCCATAATTATAAGAAAAGGCAAGTCATGTGATGTCCTGTTAAAACTTGCCTTCGACCAAAAGCCTCAGATTTCTGACCCTAAAAGACCTTATGCGACTTATTGAAAAAGTAAATGAATACCAAATGTTTTCAAAACGTTCTATGAAAGTCTTCTAAATTGAAACTGCACCTGTGCCTTTAGTATTATTCATAAACAGTATTATTCAGTTGCTTCTACTTCTTACATTTGTATTTATTTTCTTATTTTTATTCTGTATTCTTATTCTTCTTCTTCTTATTATTATTATTATTATTGTAACTTATTTCCTTGGACTGTCCAAGTATGAGATTTGAGTTCTTACCGATAAAGGTTTGGAATATGACTAACAAAATAATATTGTATTACCTCTATCTGTGTTTTATCTTAATAACAAAATTCCTGTGCCTTTCCCAAACTCATTCGTTTGATTTGAACTGGAAGATTTATTAAAAGTAATAATCTAAAAATATGGCATAACTGCCTGTTTGGAATGAAATTATTCTTGCAAGGATGAGATATTTCAATGTCAGATATACAAATTCTATAATTTTAGTGAAAATAACTACATATATTGACATACTCCAAGCACCATCAATTAAATTTTGAATTAGAACTTCATTAATCGAATGGAATTTTTTAAAATTTTAAACTTTTATACTCATTCTTCTTCAAACATAGAAAAAGTGAGTTATATAAAAAGATCTGCTGTATAGTAAAAGGTTCAATGGCAGTATTAATATTTATTTTTTATACATTTTATTCTACTTGTAAACTGTAAATTCACTCTCCTGAAAAATCACCTATTTTGAGATATGACGTTGTTGAAAGCAAGGAGCGATATTCTCGCTTCGCTCTCAAGCCCAAATCCCACTATAATGTGTATCAGTGAAAAATGGTTTTCAGACAATTAATGTCTCAGGATGCTACCATATTCTTTTGTCCTGTTCCGTAAGTACCGGATCCTAACCACGGGAGGAGGAGTTTTTATTGCTGCAAAACCAGCGCACAATCCAGCAAGACGTCCTGAGTTGGAGATGACCGCTGAAGCCCTGTGGGTAGAAATTGCGTGTGGTAGTAATAAATTGCTCATCGGATCATTGAATCGTGCTCCGAAGTTCTCGCAAACGATGAACAATGCCTTGCCCTCCCCTCTAGACCTTATGCAACAAATACAGCGTAATTACGACGCAATTTATATTGCCAGTAACTTCAATCTCGAAATTTCTTGGCATAAAATTACCGTCTTAGTGCCAAACAATCACCTTGCCAATAGTTTTCTCTCCACCTTCTACGACATTTTCCTCTATCAATTAGTGTTTGAAGCAACTCGTATTAATCAAAATTCTACTCACTGGACGTAATACCTGGATTATGTCATTATCAAGCTATAATTACAGCTCTAACCTACAGAAAACCCTCCCAAAACTCCACAGACGCTAGTGTTTGGCGGACTCAACTTGTGTGCGTTGGAGGATTGATGTCAGACGAACATACTGACGTATGTGTCAAATTCACACGCTGCGTACTGTTCGCTGGCGCCATCTCTTACTGAAACCGGAAAAGACTTACGCATACATCTGGTACACACCCCTGTTGTTCATTAATGATTCCTGGAATATCCTTCTGGGAACCTGTTTCTGTCTTAAAGTACCCAGATATACCCTTCCATTTTTCACTGAAACTTGTATGACTGCCAATTATGCTTCCCAACATGTTATCCTTAGCTTACTTCTTCGCTAGATTCTGCGCAGTTGACTGACCAAAGAAACTCCAAGCATGTGCGTGTGCTGAAGGTAGACATTATGAATTCTGATTAATGCAAACTGTGAGTAATATATGTGTCTATAATACATTAAAAGGATATTGAAAAATCTCAAACCATATTTGATCTATTCATAAAATAATGTGTATCGTCGCCATAAGACCTATCTGTGTCGGCGCGACGTAAAGCAAATAAAAAAATAATGTGTGACAGTATTTAGGTACAGTAGGTAAGTATGTTAGACTTCATTTTATGTAACGGGGAGGGGGGTCTTGTGGCTATATTTAGAATATTAACAGTCACGTAAATGTGCAAGCCTGTTTGGTTCCCATTTATACATCAAGCCAATCCCGAGGTTGTTTCTTAATTAAGGGGACAAATGCTCTTGTCGGTTTCGCGTTTAGTAACTCGTTTAACTCCCTGGATAACCTGACGGTTCGTGTTCGACACTGAAATCTTAGATAAAGTTTACAGTTTTATGGTTAAATGCCCTCTTCTGTTTGCGTTTATTAAGTTAACACGCGTAAATTTACACCTCCGACCGTGACTTCCTTCTTCCCCTTTATTGCCACACCTTTAGTGGGATTGCAGGTGCGATCGGTATAGTAATGTAAAGTTGATGATGTTTTACGGCCGGATGTCTTTCCTGACGCCTACTACGTTTTACTGTATCTCCGCCTATACCTTACATTTGCTGCAGTTGTTAACACAAGTGATTAAATGTTGCAGAAAACTGCAGTAGGTTACCGAAAGTCTCTACTGTTCAAATCTCTGAGGTGGAGGGGATGTAATCAGAACCTGAGAGTTCCAAAAATCGAAAACTATCATACGGTCGGACGTAAAGGTCAACTAACAGTAGATGTATACCGACTGTTGTAAGCATTCAAGCAACTTATAGCGCCATATGTTAGTAAAAATAAAACCTCCACACCTAGCAAGTAACTCACGAGCTAACACAATTCACCTCTATTTAGTATACGTGCCCACCCCGCCATATTGGTTACTCTCGTCCCACTAGTGCCATATAGTGAAGGACACAGAGCTACCTGCTAAGTGCGAGGGCCATCTGTTAGTCAAATCTCCGCAGCGTAGTTGGTAATACTCGAACTAGCTTTCAAGATGCGCACTGAGGTTAGGCTAGCGTTCCTACGAATCAAGGCTCATAATGACGTCCTAACTTCACCTGCAAGTCACCTGACCTGTTAGGCTCCTCAAGCGGGAGTCTGGAAAGAGAGAATCCTCTCCCCCAAAACCTCAGTCATTAACCTAACCGATAACGCTCCTCCATAAAGAGCCTGTGTGGAGTTAGGTTAGCGCTCATGCGCAATGTTAGGTTAACACGTCATAACGACGTTCTAACCTCACGTACAAGTCACCGGACCGATTGGGCTCTTCCAACTGGAGACGTATACAGCCTGTATGAGTTTAGATTAGCGTTCTTGGACGAGGTTAGGTTAATACGTCATAATGATGTCCTAAACTTACCTACAGGTCATCTGACCGACTGGGCTCTTCAAGTGATAGCCCGTGAAGATTCTGTGTGATGTTATGTCAGCGTCGTAAGCAAGGTTAGGGTAACACGTCATTATGCCTTTCTAACCTCAATTACACGTCACCTGACCGATACGACTTCTCCAAGGAGAGCCCGTAAGGAGCCTGTGTGAGGTTAGGTGAAGTTAGATTAGTGTTCGTGGGCAACGTAGGGTTAAAACGTGATAATGACTACTTAACCCTACCTACAGGTCACCTGACCGATTCGGCTCCTCCATGGGGAGCCCGTGAGTTTAGCATTGACGTCTTACTTAAGGTTATGGCGTTATTATGACGTCTCAGCCACACCTAGGAGTCAGAAACCCCTGGTCATTGAACATATTTTACTGACCGATTGGGCTCCTCCAGGGAAGCCTGTGAGATTAGGGTTGCTCTCATACGTAAGGCTATGACGTTATTTGACGTCTTATCTCCATATACCGGTCATTGAACCAACTGAGAACCCTCTTCATTATATCTACCAGATCCATTGGTTACGAACGCACATTATCCTACTACTACAAAAATAAAGTGCTGACTCACCGGGGGAAAATGCTAATTCATCACCCATTTCATCAGAATATACTTTGCTCATAGTAGCCTACTTTGCTGGAGAGCGCAATGCAATTATCTGATCATCAACGTTGTATTGAGCGACGCAAATGTACGAAGAACTGTACTGTGAGAAGAAATGTGTTGAGGAAAGCTGATTCCATCTGTTATCTGTAAACATAACTTGAAAGCTTTCCAATCTATCGACCACAGAAGTTCAGTATAAATATTTCACTGTAATATACCTGTAAAAACACACCTTTAAGCAAGGAAAAATACACGCAATTAAACAAAGAATGACATGTTTCATTCTTAAAGGAAAATTATCAGATTTTATCAAGTCGCACTCAATATTTGGAAGTATTTATGTTTATTTCAGTCTAAACACCTAGGATGAAAGCCAGATTGGTTTAGTACTTCTCTCAACGCAGATAGGGGAGTCCCCATAGCACCCTCCTTAGCGCGCTAAATGTAAGATGACTTCTAGAAATTACCAGTAATCTTGTGATGCGGTTCAAACGGAGGACGTCAAGATCTATTAAATTAATATCTATTCGACTCCGAGAGACAATTATTAGCGGAGCGATTTTTCCAATGTGGGGGGAGTTTCCCTCTCCATAGCCAACGACCCGTGTCTGCAATATACGGCATCCCTCGATAGCCCTCGATACTCAGTGTATTCCGTATTGCGTCAGCCAGAGGCTTATTCTACGTCAGTCCGATACGCGGTCATAGTGCAATTACAGTTTCTTTGTGTGAAGTTATAGTTGTGGTGTGTGGATGTGTGAGATACCATTCTCAGTATTCAATAAGGGAATGCAGACAAGTAGTATTATTGCAGGCCTAATGAATATGTTTATAAAGAACGGGTAACACTGCTAAAAATCGTCATGACGTAGAGATTTACTGAAGATAGTGAACCAGAACTTATTGTACTGTGATTAACGTATGCGCATTTGTCAGATGCAACCAACGTAATAAATAAACGCTGTCAGTTTAGCCAGGAAAGTGTACCATAAATGAATAGGGACGATCACGTAGAACAAATAAATCAGTGATATACAGGGTTATTCGCCTAACATGTTACACAGAAGTAACTTCTAAACCATTAAAGATATCGGCATTCTGCTTTCATATTCGTAAATGGTACCCAGGGCTTTGTAAAATACCGTGCTACTTAGTCTCACGAAATGATTAACAACCGAGATATTGATACTAACTCCATATTTTTAAATGGAACGGCAAAAATTCATACAGCTGATCAAAAAGATAAACTGCGTACAAGTCCAAATATGTAAGTATTTTCAAAATCGGACAATTACTTTTTGAGATATAAATAAGAACAGCATGCGCGGTTTTGCTGCCGCATCAGAGGGCTTGAAGTCGGGCAAGGATATATTGAGGCGCAAGCTGCTTCCTGGCCTTGATTCCAGCCACAGAACAGATACCAGACATGTACTGTAAACATAATGTGATGTACCGTAACATACCCTGGGTGTGCAACGTTATTGTATGACTGGCGAACACGGGGAAGAGAGATTAAAGTTGTATTGTTTTGTTTTGACATGTAATAGGTTGCGATCAGTTTAGCGTTTTTTCTCGCGGATGGGAATGGGAAGGATTTGGAAAGGAAGTCGGCCGTGGCCTATCACAAAGGTACCTATCCGGTATTTGACTGGTGTTGAACAAGGGACACCGTGAAAATCACTTTCAGGTTGGGCGAGGTAGGACTCGAAGCTACGCTCTCCCGAATGCACGCTACTACAGTCGCGCTGGAGCTCTGCGGAGATTAATGCGTGTAAAATAAAACATAAATAATAGAGTTGCTGCCATCTCACCACGATCAGCTCTGACCATTTGCTTTTCTACAAGGAGGTCTTCCGGTGTTTTTGTTATGTTTATTTCTCAACTCATACAGTAGTATGAACTGTACACTAAAACCAGTGGCAATTATAGCTTTCGTTATGTTCCTTTGAAGGCAAAGTACTTATTTTATTCCTTTTAAACACACCAACCTTTTCTGTCCTGTCATTTGTTCGTCTGTCATACACACTTTGCAAACCCATCACATGTGTACGAGGTGCTTACATGCATGGTATCCGTTCTGTGGCTGAACTCACTCCCAGGAAACTGCTTGCGCCTGAATATGTCCTTGCCCGACTTCACGCCGTATAATGCGGCATGCAAAACAGCACATGCTGTTCTTACTTATATTTCAAAAAGTAATTGTCCGATTTTGAAAATACTTACATATTTGAACTTGTACGCAGATGAACTTTTAAATCAGCTGTATGAATTTGTGCCGATCTATTTAAAAAATATGGAGTTAGTATCAATATCTCGGTTGTTAATCACCCCATGAGACTAAGTAGCACGTTATTGTACAAGACTCTACGTACCATTTACGAATATGAAAACAGAATGCTTTAATGGTATAGAATTTATTTCCGTGTAACATGTTAGGTGAATAAACCTGTATATACACTTTGTTTCACCAGAAATGTAACTGGGCAGAAAATTCCTATTGATATTGTAAAGGAAATGAATGGAGACCCCTCAGAGAGCTCTAGTGATAGAGAATCATGTTGAAGAGCAATACATATATCAGGGATTTTAAGGTTCATACCTCGACTACGTATAGCCATCCTATCGAGGTAAGTCCTAATAGATTTCCACATTTCTCCCTGAAAATACTATATTAATGTCTTATTTCCCATATATGAACCCCTCCTTCATTCCGCAAACTACCGAGCTCGATAGCTGCAGTCGCTTAAGTGAGGGAGATAGTAGGTTCGAACTCCACTGTCGGCAGCCCTGAAGATGATTTTCCGTGGTTTCCCATTTTCACACCAGGCAAATGCTGGGGCTGTACCTTAATTAAGGCCACGGCCACTTCATTCCCACTCCTAGCCCTTCCCTGTCCCATCGTCGCCATAAGACCTATCTGTGTCGGTGCGACGTAAAACAACTAGAAAAAAAGCATTCCGCAAATCTATTGGTACAGAGGTGAAGGAAACAAAAACCAACCCCATGGTACTACAGCCCTTGAAGGGCCTTCGCCTTCCAAGCGACCGCTGCTCAGTCCGAAAGCCTGCAGATTACGAGGTGTCGTGTGGTCAGCACGACGAAACCTCTCGGTCGTTATTCTTGGCTTTCTAGACCGGGGCCACTATCTCACCGTCAGACAGCTCTGCAATTCTAATCACGTAGGCTGAGCGGACCTCGAACCAGCCCTCAGATCCAGGTAAAAATCCCTGACCTGCCAGGAAATCGAACTCGGGACCTCGGGGTAAGAGGTAGGCACGTTACCCTTACACCACGGAGCCGGCACAGAGGTGAAGGAGAACCTCCTAATTCTTTTCCTTAGAACACAATTTTGAATGTGGTGCTGGTAAAACCAGATGAGCTCTATAGAGGAACCGAAGTAATGGATGATATTAGTAATCATGAAGCTGTTTCTGCGGTAGTTAAAAATAAATGTGAAACAAAGGAAGGTATTAAAATTAGGACTATTAGGCAGTACCATATGGCTGATAAAACAGGCATGAGGGAGTTTAAAAAAGTAACTATGATCGGTGGAAAACGGTAAATAAAATTGTAAACAGACTCTGGGATGGGTTTAAAGCAAATGTTGAGGAATTTGAAAATAGGTTAGTATCTTTAAAGAAGGTAAGGAATGATACAGATCCAGTATATTATAACGGAGAAGTAAGGAGACTAAGGAGGAGGTGCAGGTTGGAAAGAAATAGAGTTAGAAATGGCTGTGGAAGTACGGAGAAATTGAAGGAACTTACTAGGAAACTGAATCTAGCAAAGAAGTCAACTAAGGATAACATGATGGCAAGCATAATTGGTGATCATAAAAATTTTAGTGAAAAATGGAAGAGTATGTATATGTACTTTAAGGCAGGAACAGGTTCCAAGAAGGACATTCCAGGTATCATTAATGAACAAAGGGGAGTGTGTAGGCGAGGATCTTCAAAAGGCAGAAGTATTCAGTCAGCAGTATGTAAGTTTGTTGGTTACAAGGACAAAGTCCAGATAGATGAGGTGACTAATACTAAAGAAGTATTAAAATTTACCTATGAAAACAGTGATATTTACAGTAAGATACAAAAGTTGAAAACTAGAAAATCGGCTGGAATTTAGAAGATTTCTGGGGATATACTAAAGGCAATGGGTTGAGATATAGTACTATATCTCAAGTACTTATTTGATTATTGTTTGTATGAAGGAGCTATACCAAATGAATGGAGAGTTTCTATAGTAGCTCCTGTGTATAAAGGAAAGGGTGATATAGATACAGCTGAAAATTACAGGCCAGTCATTTTGACATGCATTGTATGTAAGCTTTGTGAAAGCATTCTTTCTGATTATATTAGACATGTTTGCAAAATTAATAACTGGTTTGACAGAAGGCAGTTTGGGTTTAGGAAAGGTTACTTCACTGAAGCTCTACTTGTAGGATTCCAGCAAGATACAGCAGACATCCTAGATTCAGGAGGTCAAATGGACTATACTGCGATTGATCTATCTAAGAAATTTGATAGGATAGATCCTGGGACACTACTTGGAAACATTAGTGCTATTTGGCTACAAAAACGAGTGACTGAAAGGATGGCTATATTTCTAGAATATGTAACTCAGAGAATTAGAGTAGGCGAAGATTTATCTGACCCTGTAATAATTAAGAGGGGAATTCCTCAAGGCAGTACTATTGGACATTTATGTTTTCTTATATATATCAATGATATATGTAAAGAAGTGGAATCAGAGACGTAAAGAGTAATAAATAAGGTACAAGACTGTGAGCAACTGCAAAATAAGTTCGATAAAGTTGTGAGATGGACAGTAGGCAATGGTATGATGATAAACGGGGTTAAATAGGAAAAGTCCTCTCAGTTTTAATTACTGCGTTAATGGGGTGAATGTTCCTTTTGGGGATCACTGTAAGTACCTAGGTGTTAATATAAGGAAAGATCTTCATTGGCGTAATCACATAAATATGAAATAAGGGGTACAGATCTCTGCACATGGTTATGAGGGTATTTAGGGGTTGTAGTAAAGATGTAAAGGAGAGGGCGTATAAGTCTCTGGTAAGACCCCTACTAGAGTATGGTTCCAGTATATGGTACCCACACCAGAATTACTTGATCCACGAGCTGGAAAATCCAATGAAAAGCAACTCGATTTGTTCTGGGTGATTTACGACAAAAGAGTAGCGTTAAAAAAATGTTGCAAAGTTTGGGCTGGGAAGACTTCGGAAAAAGGAGACGAGCTGCTCGATTAAGTGGTATGTTCTGAGCTGTCAGTGGAGAGATTGCGTGGAATGACGAATATATTTGAGTGATGCCTTTAAAAGTAGGAAAGATCACAATATGAAGATAAACCAGGAATTCAAGAGGACAAATTGGGGCAAATATTTGTTTATAGGTAGGGAGTTAGAGATTGGAATAACTTGCCAAGGGAGATGTTCAATACATTTTCCAATTTCTTTGAAATTATTTAAGAAAAGGCTAGGAAACAACAGATAGGGAAACTTCTACCTGGGCGACTGCCCTAAATGCACATCAGTAGTGATTTATCGATTGAACACTATGGTGTAGAATCAACCTTCCATTCTTCATAATTTTTTATATCCTCTTCAGACTGAAGACCACAAGAAAGGGGAATAATCATCAATAAAGCTTATTTTCTCACACTTAATGGACTAAATGACTCAAATTTGGCGTTGAGAACAGTACAGAACCGTTGCACATATATTTACGGTATACTAACATTTACATCGAATTACAATGTTTCGGGATGTTTGATTGAAACAGTTGTATAATGAATATAGCCGTCAAGCAAGAAAGAATAAATAAATATACAGTATGGTCTCAACTACAAAATGGTATTCAAATATAAATTCAGGCGAAGACATCTTGTGTCTGTCCACTACCTTGACGAAGAGATTCATGTTGAGAGCAATGCCTGTATCAGGGATCTGAGGTTCATACCTCGACTTCGTACAGCCATCCCATCGAGTTAGGTCCTAATAAATTTTTACATTTCTCTCAGAAAATTTTCCAGTAATACATTATTTCCCTCGCATGAACCCCTCCTTTCCATCCATCATGAGCTTGCTGTGATGCAAAAATGTCAGTGGTACACTACCCTCTATTAACTGTCCCTGTAGTCGCAATTTACGTGACATGGGCAGCCACTCACCAAATAGTTAAGAAGTGGAGGTGCACAATTGTGTAGCTAAGGTCTGAAGAGCCATTCGCGAATGCCTTGCTTTAATCAAACGAAATGTTTGTAACTCGACTTTTATTCAAACATTCTACATTGATACAGCAATAATTTATGTAACAATTTTCTGTCGGCTCACGTTATTACATAGAACAGCTTTGTTTAATGTCGTCACATTATCTATTGATTTAAGTATGATGTCACATACTTAACTATCATCGCAGAACTAGAACAATACTTGACACGAGAGAGTCTAATTTGTAATTGCATCTGTTTGAAACAAAGTTTTTGTCTTTAGTACCAGTTACCTAATGACGGGGAAGGGCGTACCTCTACTCTCTCATAATCCCACCTCCCATCAGGTTTGCTCTTGCTTGTCAAGTTAACCACTTATTCTGCCCAATGAACAATTTAAAACTGTTTCATTGAGTATTGACTTAACTTCCCTTCTACGTACATTCCAGCTTCAGCTTTCGTTCTATTAGGGAGGAATAAGAGACTATCAAGCAGCAAACAAGTCGAATTATTTCCCAGTGTTGCATCAGAACGTGTTCCCGTACGGATCTGTGGGCCAGAAGATACAAAGCTGTCATACTAAACAACGTCGCGCAGAGCTAGAAATTAACATGCAAACTTGGGTTTGTGGGACCATAATATCATCAGGTGAATGATTTACACCGGCCGTACTGCTACACAGAGAACAAATGTGTGTGGATGGTTTACCTCATGGACAACATTCCGAAGCTCGCTCCTTAAAAAGTGGTAGTATTTTAACATCGCATTAACACATCGAAGGTTTTCTGTGATGCGAGGAAGGGAAATAGCAAGGCTGAGGAGGAAATGGTCGTAGTGTTTATTAAAGTACATACCGGTTTGAAAATCGGAAAGCCTACAAACTATCTTCAGGACTATTGAAAGTGGGATTCGAACCCGCCATCTACCGAAAGTAAGCTCACTGCTATGCGAACTGAACTATGCGGCCAACTCTTTCGGTCTCGAGCTCGTTAATGTTAACTAGCTATGATGTATTTGGTCTATAAAGCTAAGAATAACGACCGAGGCATTCATCGTCCTGATCACGTGTCACCGTGCAACCTGTAGGCCATCAGGCTGAACCGCGGTCTCTAGTAGGCCATGGCCCATCTTACATACATCAAATTCTCCAGCCTAGTTTCTGTAGACATACCAGAAAGCAAGAAATCCCCGCGGAATACAAATCCGGCACCCCAGCGTCTCCTAGAACTGAGAGTTAACATAAACGAGGTGATTCAGTAATATTATCAAACACTCAATGAAATGTATTTAAGGGAAAGGTTTACTTGAAGACAAGAAACTTCATTAAACTACCACCTGTGACAGCAATGCAAGGCAAAAGAGAGGTACTCTGAGGTGGGCTTTTTTTTCGATTTAAAATTCAAAATGAAAAATTCTGAACAAGATATCCGTAATATTTTCACCCTCAAAGTTACTAATAATCATTCCGTCTTCACCAAACTGTATTTCAAATTAGCTTCCTTTACCAGAAAGACTGGAGCCTCCGTGGCTCAGACGGCAGCGCGTCGGCCTCTCACCACTGGATACTGTGGTTCAAATCCCGGTCACTCCATGTGAGATTTGTGCTGGACAAAGCGGAGGCGGGACAGGTTTTTCTCCGGGTACTTCGGTTTTCCCTGTTATCTTTCATTCCAGCAACACTCTCCATTCTCATTTCATAGCATCTATCAGCCATTAATAAATCACTTTGGGAGTGGCGACCCCATCGTACTAATAGCCTATATCTGCTTCATTCATTCCATCCCTGACCCGGTCAAAGACTGGAAAACAGGTCGTAGGTTTTCATTTTCACCAGAAAGACTCAATCTGCCATACACTTAAATCAATCACCACTGACCTGCATTCGGGCTGTCACCCAGGTTGTAGATTGTCTGAATTTTATCTAGCGTGACAAATGCATTCTCCCATAAAAGTATGTCTTTATTTCAAGAAAAAAATTAGAAATCACCTGAGCAGAATACACGACTTCACTGGTGACCATTATCAAATACTAATGGAAATTATGCTGTGAGCTTCTCTACCTTCTTAGGAAGTAGCAGAGTGTCAGAATTTTGCCCTCATAAGGGTTTCTTTAACACCTTAGAAAATCTGCGCTATTCTTGAAGTTCTCTCATAATTAAGCACAAGTGCTAATCAACTATAATGGTTTCGATGAAGAAACCTTGTTTATAGAAGACAAGTACTTGTCAGGGGTAGGGGGTGGGAAATTCGAGCAGCATTGTCAGTGACTTTTCACTAATTCGGCCATGATTCCAATCCAAGACAATGCATATGAAATTAAAAATAAATAAAAGTTACGTCCACTTTGTTTGGATTCCGCGTAAAACTGAAGGGCTTGTGGCTACGATCGCAACTGTACCGCCAAGTAAATGTACGAACTTGCCATTTTCCTAGCCAAACATGCGACGCAACTGGTAATTGTGGAATATTCAGACTGATATCGAAGTCCAGCATGGTTAGTACGATTTAGGTGGGTGAATTTTTTCTTTGACGGAACACAGGGTCATTGATGTTCTTCTGTTATATACTTCAGCTGATGGGAGCAACGGCTATATAACTTTTGTGTAGCCGGGCTGAGTGGCTCAGACGGTTAAGGCGCTGGACTTCTAACCCCAACTTGGCAGGTTCGATCCTGGCTCAGTCCGGTGGTATTTGAAGGTGCTCAAATACGACAGCCCCGTATCGGTAGATTTACTGGCACGTAAAAGAACTCCTACGGGAATAAATTCCGGCACCTCAGCGTCTCCGAAGACCTTAAAAAGTAGTTAGTGGGACGTTAAACAAATAACAATATTATTATTACTTTTGTGTACTTATTTTTATTACTTGTCATATTTTGTGTGTCATGGAACTAGGAGTAGAAGTGCACTTTGTGTGTTAGATAGACTTTTAGCATTATTTTACGTAAGACAGAATTAAATGACGAAAAATATCACTCACTACGGCTGGACTGATTTCGAAGTACCGCATTTGTCTCCAGGAGTGATGTACTCATAGTCAAGTACTTACTGTTCCTGAATAATGTATTTGGGCGTCCCTGACGATCCTGGGCCCATAGGTAGCTACACAGAAATATGTTTGGTAAATTCGCATGATTTCTTTTACATCCTGTATACTCTACACCATATCTTGGAACGGGTAGTGGGAGAATAAATAAAGAAAGTACAGTGCAAAGGTTATGAATCTTAACATCACATATACTTCTGCGTACTGTAGCAGATAATATGAAATTTAGTGTCACGCTTTTCACTTGATTGAGTGTTATTAATACAGCATTTTACATATAGAATATTTGTCATCAGTATAATCATTGATTTCAGTTTTACAGGGGCTAAGGATATTAAGACACATATTCATTCATTTACATTTTGGCTAGTGATGCTTATAAACTGATATTTTAGTGGTATGTTTCTTCCATCCAGAAGGACGTGGATTAGAATCCTCCTCAAAATAGTCAGACAATTTAGAAACGTGTCACTCCAGTTGACTGAGCTTCATGTGGAATAAGACCCAGGGCAATTTCTGTTCGAGTGCAGACCTGTTAACTGTAAGCCACTTAATGCGAATATTAAGGAGAGTGGAGGACTTTTCCTTGCCCTATTTGGGCCTATAACCTAGATACTAGGCCTGTTTATACAACTAGCAAGCAAGCATGCAAGCAAGCACCTTACCCTATTTCATGGGCTTTCACAACCTGAAAGAGAATGACTACGGCTTTATTGACATTTTCACTATTGTCTCTCGCTAATCCCTGGATTCTCATGTTGAGAAGGCGTCTGATGAACAGAACGAATTGTACCTAGTTAATTCCTCACAATGTTGCAGGTATTCATGAGAATAGCCTTTAAAGCCCTATATGCGGATGGATGTATATTAAGCTTGGCTAATGAATTGTGCATAATATTAGGAATGGCACCAGCACACGAACAAATTATAATCATTGGAAGGATAGTTGCAGAGCGAAGTTTCCACATACGTTGTACTTCCTTTGACGGTTCCTGTCACTTGATATGTTTGTTGCTAATGTCGTCTGTAGACTGCAGGTGGTAGGCCAGGCAATTTCGATGAGATATGCAGTTTCTTCCTGTTCTCTTTATTATTATCATCGTTATTATAATTCCAGGAGTAGAAGAGCAAAGAGAGTTCAACGGCTCGCCAATCAGAGGCCGCGGAGCGGGTCACGTGGCTGCTGACTCAGAAGCGCGGGAAATTCCTAGTAGTGTAGCAATGCCGATTTCCGATTAAGGTCATTGACCCCTAGTAGAGTGGGTGTACAATGCCGATTTGTGGATTTTTGCATAAGAGAGCGAGCCTAACCTCACAGTCGCTATCTTGAGGGGTCTACTTATACTTTAACGGCTAGTTGCCTTTCTTGACGCCTAAGAGAGCAAGCATAACTTCATCGAGGGGCCTAACCTTCGTTTTACGGCTAGATGCCCTTCTCGTCGTGGACCATCTTTATCTTCGAGGGGCTTAACCTTCTAGGACGTAGGTTTACGGCGAGATACCCTTCCCGACGCTATCTTGTGTAGTAGGACAATGATGATTCTCCCGACGTTGTTTTAAGTAGTAAGGCAATGGGGATTGACATGAGTAAGCCCATGGAGGAGTCTAACTACAAAGGGCCGTAGTTTTACGGCCAGATGCCCTTCCCGAATCCCATTGCACAATATGGCGGCTATACACAGCTCTTTATGAGACGGCTTAATAAGTAAGCACATTGAGGAGTCTAACTACACAAGACTGTAGTTTTACGGCAAGATGCCCTTCCCGACGCCAATTGCATAAGATGGCGGCTATACACAGCTCCTTATGAGACGGCTTAGGGGCTGCTTGCGCAAGATGGCGGCTGCTCTTATGAGACGGCATAGGTGATTACTGCGTAAATGGCGGCTGCTCTTATGAGACGGCCTAGAGGCGCTTATACAAGATGGCGGCTATACACGGCTCCTTACAGAGAAAGATGCCGGTCATGGGCGATTACACAAGATAGCGGATATATATGGGCTCTTGTGGAGAAAGGTGACGGCTATGGGCGATTGCGCAAGATGGCGGTATACATGGGCTCTTAGCATGATGGCGGCTATACATAGGTTCTTACAGAGAAAGTTGACGGCTACGGACGATTATACGAGATGGCGGATATACATATGCCCTTATGAGAACGCCTTGTGCTATACGAAATGTCTTTGTTACATGTAAGCCCCTAGCAGTCGAACAAATTATCGGATAAACATGTAACTGAAAAATTTAGGTTCGGAAATACACTATTTGAATCTGTTGGAATCGGTTATAAGCATGCAGCTCATGCGGAAAGTGAAATTAAACAGAACGCCTGGTGCTATAAGAAATACATGGGTTACATTTAAGCCCCTAGCAGTCGAACAAATCATCGGATAAACATGTAACTTGAAATGTCGGTTCGGAAATATACTATTTGAATCTGTTGGCATGGGTTATAAGCATGTAGCTCATACGGAAAGTGAAATAAATAGTTCGCTTTGCGCTATAAGAAATGCATTGCTTATATTTAAGCCCCTAGCAGCCGAACAAATTATCGCATAAACATGAACATCAAATAGCGGATCGGAAACTTATTTCAAAAATATGTATAGATTTCGAAATCTGATTTTGTTACAATGGAAGAAACATGAATTTAAACCCCGTAGCTTATGCAGGAGCGAAATAAAATAGAACGCCTATTGCTATAAGAAATGCATTGGTTACATTCAAGCCCTTAGCAGTCGAACAAATTTTCGGGTAAATATGTAACTTGAAATTTCAGTTCGGAAATATACTATTTGAATCTGTTGGCATGGGTCATAAGCATGTAGCTCATGCGGAAAGTAAAATTAAACAGAACGCCTAGTGCTATAAAAAATACATTGGTTACATTTAAGCCCTTAGCAGTCGAACAAATTATCGAATAAACATGTAACTTGAAATTTCGGTTCGTAAATATGCTTTTTGAATCTGTTGGCATGGGTTATGAGCATGTAGCTCATGCAGGAGCTGAAATAAACAGTTCGTGTATCACTATAAAAATACATTGGTTACATTTAAGACACAGCCGCCCTCCTCCTCCTCTTTATTCGTATAGCAAAAGGGCAAAAGAGCACGGGACACAACCACCCTCTTCCTCCTCCTCCTCATCCGTATAACAAAAGGCAAAAAGGCAAAAGAGCTCCTCTTCTTGGCTATTCATAGGCTCTTATAGCCTCCTACTCCCTCCGCATCTGTATAGCAAGAGGGCAAAAGGGCTCTTCCTCTTGGCTATACATAGGCTCTTATAGCCTCCTCCTCCTCCTCCTCCTCCTCCTCCTCCTCCTCCTCTTCCTCCGCCTGCTCCTCCTTCCCCGACGGGACTTAAGACGGCAAGAGAAAACATGTTGACTAATGAATAGAAAGAACTTATAACACAATAGTTACTGTGCTATATGTTTTTATTCAACAAGACAAGATGAATCATGTTACAATTACCGCAAACTGGAATTGATTGTAGAACAAGAGAAACATGTTGACTATTCGTGTTTAGAACAGAAAAGACTTATAATGCAACACAGTAGTTACTGTGCCGTATGTGTCTATTTGACAAGACAAGTTCAATCCTGTTACAATTAGCACACACTAGAATTGATTGTAGAACAAGCTAATGTTTTATGTCTTTATCCGACATAACAAAACATTTTGACAAGTAGTGTTGAGAACAGAAAAAACTTTTAACGCTACCGTGCTGTATGTTTCATTTCGACAAGTTACAATTAGCACACACTAGAATGAATTGTAGAACAAGACGAAACATGTTTACAATTAGTGCTTAGAACAGAAGAACTTATAACGCAAAACGTTATGAGATTTGAAATCTGCATTATAAGATTAATCTCTCTGATGATACAAACGCACTTCTATGCAATCCGCGCGCACACATAGAATTGCAAATGTTGTATATCTGCATCCGACGTACTTCTTCTTAATCTTCTTAATATTCGTATCTTGGTCTACCCCTACCGTTCTTACCACCTATAATTCCCTAAAAACCAACTGTACAAGACCTGGGTGTCTTAGGATGTGCCCTATCATTCTATCACTTATTCTGGTCAAATTTAGCCAAATCGATGTCCTCTCCAAAATTCGATTCAGTATCTCTTCATTCGTGACTCTACCTATCCATCTCACCTTCAGCATTCATCTGTACCGGGCGAGTCGGCCGTGCGGTTATGGGCACGCGGCTGTGAGCTTGCATCCGCGAGATAATGGGTTCGAATCCCACTCTTGGCAGCCCTGACGATGGTTTTGCGTGGTTTCCCATGTTCATAATGCGCCCTGGTGGGGGGTGTGATAAGCGTCATGCAATTGTAATTATTTATGGAGGGAAATATATTTTAATTTCAGAAGCGAGAAGATCGTACTTCGTATATTATAAGTACAGACCAGGTCGAGAGGATGTTGTGAAACCTACACGGACAGTTGTCTCCAATAAGATTAAGAAACACAATGAGTGACAGAATTAGAATTCTCAGAAATTGTGACGACGAGGAAAGAGAGAGGATAATTTGTTGCCAAAGTTTTCATAGCCCCGGGAAGAATAGGTAGTGGCAACAGCGCAAAGAGCCGGGTGCAAATTTCTGAGAAATGATGGCAGGGTAACTCCATGTACTAGCGGGAGTTGAACGCGGGGTTGGCACTGAAAGAAAAAAATATGAGCCTTCCCGGTCCCGTGGTTGGTGTGGACCAATGGAAAAATTCACTTGACCAAAGCAAGGCGACAACTTCGTATTGTAAAAAGCACTAGCGAGGCTAACTCCGCGGATTAAATTGAGAGAAGGAAGTGAGTTATTAATTTATAATAAGGTGGAATTTAGGAGCCTTACTATATTATAAAACTTATAAAAAGTTAATAATTGCGGGAGATTGCATGGTGTAATTCTGAGAATTCATGGACGCTATTCGTTGATTGGCTACCGGCCAGGGACGCCACAAAAGAGCGCGAAATCCCGAGCCGGGATACGGCAGCTTAATTCGCAAATATATCCATTACCAGCGAACGATAATAGTTGAGAATTGGTATAGAGCATTTGAGAACATAATTACATCATTGGATCATATATTAAAGCCACGGGCCAAACCGCAAAGTGTCGTATGAAGAGATCGGGACTGCGCGTCCCAAGATGACCTCCGGTGAACTCGGAAGAGAGGGGATACAAGTATAAATATGAGGTCGTGGACAAGGACTGACAACTACTTTTGACAAAGCGTTCGAGCGGATACCACGCCTGGGATGCTTGACAACTTCTGATATTTTGTTCGAGCCGTGATTACGCCAGGGGTGCGTGTGTGTACTTACTCGTGGAGTAGGGTTCGAAGTATTATATTGTTACATAGTACAGTGATTCATAACGTGATGTAGCTCATATTACAGTCTTGAGCAGTATACTAGTATGAAGTGATTCAAATAGTTACAGGACTCAGTAAAGCATAACTTACGGAGTGTGAGATTCTACCAACAGATTAGGAAGTACGTTACGTGAGAACCATCACGAGTGTTTGATGTATTTCACCTAGTAAACAGTCGATTATAAACTGATACCTGGTCAGCTGTGTGAACGCGTGACGGAAATTCAAGTGCGCGCACGGGCCGTTGTAAAGGGGATCCCGAGGTATCCCATGTTCCTAGTGTCCGGGAAATTAATGAAAAATGTATATCTACATTAAGTGGGCTAGATACAAGGCCGAGAGTGTAAAATTTGTGAGTAGAATTTAGGTTGGAAATTATTCCAGAGTGCAACAGTTATTTTATTTGTTTTTATTCAAAATGTGTAAAGTTGAAAAGGGTCAAGGATTAATTCTTCAAGCTGGCATGAATACCAGTGGAATGCAGTGCTAAAAACCGGAGGGGCTAGGCTCCTTGTCCGGGTTTAGCAGACTACAAGGGCAGAGATGAGTAACCTTTTAAAATATTTGTAGATTGCTATCGTTAGGGGGAGGAAATCATATTAATTTATCATGTAACTTAATTGTGAAACGAGCCGTTTCCGGCTCGTATAAATTCAAAGATAGATAGACAAATGGACAAATTAATATGTACATAATTAGATCAAGCACTCATCATAATTTTGATTATTAAATAGAGTAGAGTAGGGTTGATTGGTTCATTCAAGTGCTTGAGTTGTTGATATGATATGGAGCACTTTTCACGTAATGTTAATAGACATTTAGAAGTACTTCCAAAGTGTTTTTCCGTTATCGGAAATTTTATAGATATTAAGGCATGTTGTTAAGATAATCCAGAGGTAGAGTTGCCAAGTGATTTAAATTGTTGTGGGACGGAATGAAGTCCATTGATTTGTTTGTAAATATCGCGAAGTTCGCCAGTGGACAAAATAATAATCTGTACAAGTGTCGAAGTATTACATTAATATTGGGTAATGTGTATAGGCGTGTTTAATAATAATCTTTGAGAATAAAGGCACGGGCCTAGTTGGATAGAATGATTGCAAATTAAAGTAATTTAAACGTGGAGATATTATGTGGCATGAATATTTTATTTGGGCATTGAATCCGATTTTAACACTAATTGTTCATTTAACGTATTTGGACTCCATAATAATCATAAATAAATTTGGTAGAAACGAGATAGGCATTTTGATGATATGGTCACGCTATGTTTGAGGCCCAGACTGATTTGAGCCAAAAGTTGAGATTTGGAGTTTTGTGGGACAGAAATCCGGCCCGAAATGAAAGTGAATTGTACTGATGTTGATGAAGAAATAGATGGATCTTAAGGCCTGCATAGAGGTTGTATTTCTATACCGGTGTATTGAGTGGCAGAATAGAGTCCACACACCGAGGGTTAATTAGTGAAAATGTTTTGAAGAGTTCCGATGGATAAATGGACTTCATAATGGAAAAGGAAGGAATAATTTAACACTTGCAGAGATTGGAGGTATTTGCCCAACTGCGAGGTGTTATGGGATTTGAGAATTGTCTTAGGAGCATATGGTCCCCATGAATTAACGACAGTACGAAAATAAGGTTGCGGGTTCGAACACTATTATATCCCGACCGATGTGAATTCGGATCTTGGTGATTTCTGTTTGGGAGAGAACGTATGTGACTAAATTATAAAGATGGGGAATAAAAATAAAAATTCTCGAAAGCATAAGAATATTAATAATAATAATAATATTCCAAGTAAATCATGTCTGGATTGATTAGTGCCAAAATAAATCGGAATTGTAAAAGGGGCTATGCGTTAAACATATATAGAGTGGACTACCGTGTAACAAGCGAAATTATTTTTTAAAATTAATTTTAATTATAATAATAATAATAATAATAATAATAATAATAAATATTTGAAAAAGAAGAAGAAGAATTTACTTCTTTTATATTTTTGACATAATGATGATGTTGGGAGTTGAAATGAAAAATTTGAGATTTTTAACTAATAATAATAATAATAATGAGAATATTTGAAGAAGGAGAAGAAGAATAAAAAGGAAGCTACTTTTTTCTATTTTTATTTTTTGATGAGAATAATAAGAGCGAGAATTTGAAGTATTATAGCGAGGATGATTACGGGTTACGATAATCACGATCTCCACTATTCATAATAATAATATTAATAATAATAATAATAATAATAATAATAATAATAATAATTTTTATTATTTTTATTTTATTTTATTATTTCGGATGCTGATGATGAATGATACTAGGGAAGTCAGCTGGCGAATTAACGTAATAATGTCAAGTTGTTGTGAATAATAGGTTAAGTTAATATTGTAAAATGATGGCAAATCCCTACATCTGGACATTTAGTTTGAGATCTTATATCTCAATATATATATATTTTTATTGTGTATTAGTTGCGATAGATTCGGACCGTAACACTCCCTGAGATAAATGCTGGTTGGGACTCAGGCTTTGAGCGGGCACAACACCAGGAAAATGCTGGGGCTGTACCATAATTAAAACCACGGCCGCTTCCTTCCAATTCCTAGGCCTTTCTTATCCCATCATCGCCATAAGACCTATCTGTGTCGATGCGACGTAAAGCCACTAGCAAAAAAAACGCATTTTTCTGTAACACCACATTTCATAAGGTTCTATTCTCTTTCTTTTTGAGCTAGTTATTGTCCATGTTCACTTCCATACAGTGCCACGCTCCAGACGAAATTCTTCTAAAACATATTTCTAATTCCTATATCAATGTTCGAGGTGAACAAATTTCTTTTCTTAAGAAAGGCCTGTCTTGCTTGTACTAGTCTGCATTCTATGTCCTTACTTCTGCCATCATTAGTTATTTTGCTACCCAAGTAACAGTAGTCATCTACTTAATTTAAGACTTCATTTCCTAATTTAGTATTTCCTGCATCACCTGACTTTGTTCGACCGCACTCCATTACCTTTGTTTTCGACTTATTTACTTCCATCTTGTATTCCTTCCCCAAGACTCTATGCATACCATTAAGCAATTTCTCCCGATCTTTTGCAGAGTCAGATAAAATAACAATATCATCTTCAAATCTCAGGGTTTTGATTTCCTCTCCCTGAACTTTGAAAGCATTTCCAAATACATTTGTGATTTCCTTTATTGCCTGTTCTTTGTAAACATCGAAAAGGAGAGGGGGTAAAACTGCAGCCAATGGCAGGATGATATAGAGATGTTTTACGGCAACTGATGAATCTTAGGACTGCGAACCAATTATGATAATGATTATCATTTTTGTAAATTCGGTATATATTTATATAGTATAAGCATTTAATATTAATGAACAACGCGACTTTGAATCCAAAATATTACGCTTGAAACAACGGAGAGGAAACTTACTCACACTTTATATCAAGTAATAGTAACACAAATAATTTAAAGTACCATTCTTACTTCCTCCATTTTTACTCTTCGTACGAATTTTCTACACCATTAGGTTTAAAAACGAGTTTTCGTAGCTGCACCCAAAGTAACAGTGAAGTTATTAATAGCATTTCAGCTTCCAGGGCTGATCGTTTCATTTTGACAATCTGACGGATGCAGAATTTAAACTAAGACACAGATAATCGAAAACACACATAGCAAGATAGTTGATGAAGTACGAGTGAGTTTAGGAAGTCCCTCGAATGGAAACTAACTTCTTTCTCCCATCGTAAAGTTACTGATAACTCTAAGAATTCGTGCCGCTAGTTCTTTACATACTGTATAATGGATGGAGACAATGTTGGAATTTAATAACCTTCGCAATTAGAATTGTTAGGTATCCTGCAGTGGTATTATCCAGTAACATTTCCTTCAGTAGAAGAATGTCAACAATTTAATAATAATAATAATAATAATAATAATAATAATAATAATAATAATGTTATTTTTTACGTCCCACTAACTACTTTTTAAGGTCTTCGGAGACGCCGAGGTGCCGGAATTTAGTCCCGCAGGAGTTCTTTAACGTGCCAGTAAATCTACCGACACGGGGCTGTCGTATTTGAGCACCTTCAAATACCACCGGACTGAGCCAGGATCGAACCTGCCAAGTTGGGGTTAGAAGGTCAGCGCCTTAACCGTCTGAGCCACTCAGCCCGGCTGTCAACAATTTATCAATGACTTCTACGAAATACGCCGTTTCCGTAGTGTTTCAGGTGCTATTGAGCTTAAAAATTATTATTATTATTATTATTATTATTATTATTATTATTATTATTATTATTATTATTATTATTAGCAAATACATCGCAACTGGGAAATGCCCCGGTGACTATGATCACTTACAGCACTGTTTTAAGAAAGTAAAGTTAAATAACATCAAGTGCAACTAGCAATTCCACGGAAAGAAACTACTAAAAGAAATATTACTAGTTTAATATTCTAAATCCAGAATCATCATATACAAATTCACACGTTCTTTAAGTGTTTCAAAATTTTACACAATGACTCATTATTCTGAGTGGTTCAATTACTAACTATTGTCTTAGCATTGTAAATACAGCACGTTCATATACAAATTCACACATACCTTAAATAATTCGAATGCCGTAATAGTAAAATTTACAGTGGATTGAGCGTTGCATTAAAATATGATCCCATTACATAGCAATTGCACACAATTTACAGAATGCTGGAGTCTTTTCTTGAAGCATCTTATATTTTTGGGAAGATGCTCCAAGACAGTTGCAGGTAATGCGTTCCAGTCATCAACTCCCGATTTACAAACCGATATTTACCATAGTTAGTTTTCTGCAATCTACGTTTTACTTTATGCGGATGACCTGTCCTGCTTATGTATATCGTCATTGAAAGAAATCAAATGAAATGAAATGAAATGGCGTATGGGTTTTAGTGCCGGGAGTGTCCGAGGACAAGTTCGGCTCGCCAGATGCAGATCATTTGTTCTGACGCCCGTAGGCGCATCGTGATGAGGATGAAATTATGATGAAAACGACATATACACCCAGCCCCCGTACCAGTGAAATTAACCAGTTATGGTTAAAATTCCCGACCCTGCCGGAATCAAACCCGGGACCCCTGTGACCAAAATCCAGCACGCTAACCATTTAGCCATGGAGCCGGACGTCGAATAGGCTATTCATGTGATTTGGTGGCCCTAACCTCCAGGTCAGGTATGTAACTGCTATGCCAGATTCTACGCTCGATAATACAATATTTATTAACTTCCACATCAAAGTATGGTTTGAAGAATGGATATGCGTTAGGTGAGTGTGGATATCTTTTAAGAAAGTGTCATTAAATTCCATAATTACATCGTGAAACAGGACCTCAAAACTATTCCTGTTGAATCCCGTCGAATGGTACTTCACACACGTGTCATTTTAATTTTGATGGAACTGTATTGAACCCGCATTGCGTTGTTACGTGCTTAAGGATATAAACATGTCATGAAACTGGTATCTTGAGGCTAAATTATATTTTATTTCTGTAGGCTACAAACGCATGATTGACATGGCGGGTGTACGATGCTAGCCAGTCGGCGAACAGGATTATAGCTTGCTTCAAATATTATTCTTGTAACCGGGAATATGCGCCTGTTGTTATTGGCACAAGTGAAGGCAAGGTAGCTTTGTAAAGAGAAAAAGAAATATGTGTAGATATGAATGCTATTAGAGGACTTGGGAATATTTAGCGCTTGGTGCGAAGCTACGTAAAGAAGGGAAGGATATGATTATTGGAGGAAAGATTTCAAAGGTCCTCTGCTGTACAGAAAAGGGAAAGCGCATGGTTACTGATATCCGATGAGTAAATAGCGCCTTGTTGTGTTTCGAAAACTATTGGTTTGGATGTGGACTAGACCACGAACTGAGGATTAGTTCCCTTAAAAGTGCGAAGTGATAAAACTCTCGACATGAGCAAAAGAAGTGTCTATTTTCTTTTCTTTCTTTGGTACCTATTCGCCTTCTGAAATTGTCAGTCTTTTGAGACTACAGTCTTACACGTTGTACAATTCTTTGTGTTACATTTTAAAGTCAGGATTTTGAATCTGTTCGAGGAAATATTTCAGTATTGCCGTTTTCTAGGACTTGTTGCATGGCAATGTTTGTTTTACTAGTCTCGCTGGATAGAAGAGAATGATATCGTGTGTGTTAGCGGGATCGGATATCGTAGTATGTGAATGCGAACAGAACTAAGAAACGTGTGTGCAGAATTAACATACCGGGATTACCGCGCCGGTATTTTAACGTGCAGTCCACGGTGTTACAAACAATATTATGAAATAAAGTATCAGTAATAACAATAAGCTAGCATAAGAATTACCACCAGATAAACAAGCAATGTTATAGATCGCTACTGAAATTAAGCTAAAGTGCTATAAAAACGAAGACGTAATCATTGTGTGATAACGCAGTCTTTAGAAACGAAATGTTCCATGGTACAGAAACAACAGTAGTGAAAAGAAAGAGGCTGATGCCATACTGGTGTAATAAGATGTGCTGACATGGAGAAACAGGTCAACCCAGGACCGATGGAGCTTTTTCCTTTGGACATGTCTGGAATGGAAGAGTAAAGCATGGACTAGCTTAGTTTGAAATGGAATGCTGATTACCGGGGTATGAGTAATCTTCCCGTTGAGCTCTTATTGAAGTGTTCATTTAAGTGATCATCCATTTATGGAGAGTACAGTGAATATTTCATTGTATTGAGTCTTAGTAATTCGCAGCGACCAAGGCATAGGTTTCACAATTTCGACAGGAAGTTTGGCGTCGAGGGTCTATTTGTCCGCAAGCTATATTAAGAAAGAACGGTTGCTACATGACGCCCCCGACCTTCACGTGCATGCTCCAGAACAAGTAAATAACTGTAAAGTACATGTGGTCCGATTGCACGAGGTCACATCTTGCTTTCTCCTTTATTGTGATTTTATAGCTGAGTGATCAACGTCATTTTTTATAAGGCAGATTCTTGCTTTTAGCCTTATTTCATAGTTTACTTTTCGTAGATGTTTGGGACACAGTGAACGTCTCGGGGATTAAATGTATATGTAAAAGGGATTTAAATTAATGTCTGGAAGGACTAGATTCATTACATAATAGGATTTCAAAATGTATGAGAACATGTCGTCACGTTTTCTCCGATTTATTCCATGAAGTGTTAATGAGAATGTGTGTGTTGGCGGAGCTGGCATCCACGAGCTTTTTTAGCGTCATCTTCACGATTTTTTGAAGGTAAATATGAGTGTACTTTGTGGCGTCAAGCGGCCGTTTTCATTATGGGTTTGAATTTGTGATAGTTTCACATGATTTATGTCCATGGTGGTAATATCTCAGTTTCATAGTTATTATATTATAGCAGAGTTGGGCATTCTATTTAAATTTTGTCTTTACGATCACGTGTGCTCTTGTATGTGACCAGCGCGGTATTGTTTTTTGAGAGCGATCGTGGGATGACGTCATTTATATTGATATCAGTTTTGGAAACTTTAAGACATGTAATATTTTGATGTGATGATGAGTAAGGGGACGAATTCCTCATTTTTAAAACCTGCATTTTATGTTTCAGTAAATTGCCTCGTGTAGATCTGTGAGCATAATGTGTTAAGGCCAGACCACGGATGTTTTGGTATTTGCTGCAATTTTGGAAGAGTGAATATCCGCCTTTGAGTCATTCCGCCGTGTGGTAGGCGAGGATGACTTGTGTTTCTACCGAGGAGAGTTTCGTACAGCGGCCTAATTTGTTGCGTTTATAGGCTTTTGTCCATGTCACTATGGTTGTTGCTGTTGACGAGACTTTTATAGCGCGACGCTTCATTTTTGACGTTTCTTTTTTTATACGACCGCGCTGATGATTATTTATGTCATGTAATATTTTTCAGAGGTCAACGTTGATTTAAGTAATGAAGGTAAAAGCTCACTCTGTTCATTTTTTAAAATTTTGTGCCATGTAATTTGTTTCAGGAAACCACGTTGATTTAGAATTGACGTTGTAAGGCCCACCAGCTGATTGGTTCTGTGTCATGTAATTTTATTTCAGGAACCTACGTTGAATAGGAAGTGATTGCTCAAAGTGTAAAATTTATTTCCTTTATATTTCCATCAAGCCTGTGTGAGTGAGAGTTGCATAAATGCGGCATGCTTTCTTGGTGATGCCCTTGAAAATATTACAACATGCTTTTGTTCTTTGATTTGTGTATATTTTGCCATTTATGTGTTTCTGATTTGTGTGTGGTTCCGATCAACAGCTGTTATTGTGTTTGTGAGAATTCTCATGATCGAGGTGTATATATTGGTAAGATGTTTTACCATTCAGCATACGTTTTATTGTGTACAGTTAGATTACTTATATTTCACCACGAAGCGCGTAAAATCACGTCTTTTCTTTAAGATTAGGGACCCCCACTGCAATGTAAAGTGTACAGGGAAGGGGAAATACTAATCTAAAGTGGAAAGAATTAAAATCAGCCACAAGCGTGGTGTGAACACGCTGGCTACAGTGTTAAAGTTTAGGAATTTTTCTTGCTAAATGTTAAGTATGTGCGTCGGCAAACGCTTGATAAAATGTATTCATTTTTGATCCTCCAGATGAAGTCTATAACCATTGAGAAAGTTCTGAGACATGGTTTTTTTATCATATTTGATGATTGCGCTATACATTCCGCATTTCTTGTTTTTTCTTAATAAACATGCTTCCTCTAAACTGAAGTCATGGCTCGCCTTGTATCATTTATATCTGGCCTCGTCTTGTCCATATTAGATATATGCTCCCCATCAAATCCAGGGTGTAATATTAATTTATTTCTCATAGTTCGAACTGAGCACGCCTGGGAGCGGCTAACTAGTCTAGGGCAGATTAACTTGATGGTAGAAAACGGGGCACCGTATATATTGCGTAGTGCATGCTTAATTATCTACGGAGAAGGTATAATAATAGAACATGTCTGATGTAGTAACCATGTAAATATTAACGCAGTCGCCGATTTGCGGGCGGTGGTATTGTGTATATCACGTTAAGTAAATGGGTCAATATCTTTATTTTTGTGCTTTTTATTTTATTTGTTTTGAGATTTGATGATTGTAGTATGTCATACATCGTAATTGATGGAGTAACATTAAAATGAGAATTTTATGTAAATGAACAAAAATATAGTCAAATTTTTCACTGATTGTAGGAAGACTGTGTGTCATCCATTGTATTCTTGGTGATGGTCGTAGTTTGTGCGTAATTATTAATACAGTAAATATCATAGTGTTATACAGTATCTGTATATGTTCATTTTTGTCCTTTTGACCTTGCAAACTGTTAAAACTAACAACGTAGGTATTTAAAAATATTTCCGATTTGAATTTAATTGTGGGAACTATATTTCAGTGTGGATGACATATTCTATCACCAGGTAAATTTACGTTATCACACTCGCATAATTCTTCATTACGAAGCATATTATCACGACATAATACCAACAAAATATATAGACCAATCTGAAGCAAGTAGGAACGTGGATAACGAATAAACACCGGACGTACATTGATTGCACTTGATACTCCTGATAGTAAAACATCTCGTCAGAATCTTACTTCGACGACAAGTACACTCAACAATAAGAGCTCACGCGCTCCTCTGAAGTACGCAGCTAAATACCGACGAGGGAACACATACATATGTTACACTCGGATTCGATTGAAATTTGGTAGGAATATTCGAGGGAGGCAGTAGAATGCTAAGGTGAAAACTGCATGTGCCCAGCCTAAGTTTAAACGCCAAAAGTGAACAAATAAATAGTCGTAAAATTAGAAGTGCCGCGGGAGTATCGGGGTGTTGTGGAGAGGTAGGGAGAAGCGAAGCAGCGGACGTGAACCAACCGGGCTGCGTCGAGCTGCACCAGCAGCCAGGCAGCGTATAGTTAGCACGTTCCCCTTAACTTTTCGATCAGATGTGCAAAACGTAAATGTGAAAACAGCACATGAAACAAGTATACTAAGGACGACGTTTGAACAACGATGCCAATAAGGTTTGAAAAATTCACGCCCGAGTTCTTGTTACTCATTGTAATTTTTCAAACCTTATTGGCATCGTTGTTCAAACGTCGTCCTTTGTACACTTATTTCATGTGCTGTTTTCATATTTACGTTTTGCACAACTGATCGAAAAGTTAAGGGGAACGTGCTAACTATATGCTGCCTGGCTGCTGGCGCAGCTCGAAGCAGCCCGGTTGGTTCACGTCCGCGGCACTTTTAATTTTACGACTATTTATTTGTTCAATTTTTGCGTTTAAACTTGCGCTGGGCACATCCAGTTTCCACATTAGCATTCTACTGCCTCCCACGAATATTCCTACCAAATTTCAATCGAATCCGAGTGTAACACATGTATGTGTTCCCTCGTGAGTAGCTCATTTCCCTCTCTTAATTATGACCCTGCTGCTACATCAACACTGGTACACGGCACATGGCTAGTTTCCAAAATACCCTACCCAGGCTTGTCTATTACAATAGCCTATCTCAACTCACTGACGGCTCAAACACTTTCATCTTCACAAAGTAAATATAAACCACACGTGCTAATCATCTTCTACATTGATGAATACGTGATGATATCATTCCAACACTTCAATGATATCTTGAACTGGCAACAACTGTAATATCCAAGCATTAAACGAAATATTTCAGATGAAAATATTAGCATGCACTTGAATTAATACTGCTTCGTCCCAGATATTAATCTACCTCTCTAAATTAACAACGTAGATATTTAAAAGCATTTCTGATTCGAATTTAATTGTGGGAAGTATATTTCAGTGTGGATGGCATATTCTATCACCAGGTAAATTTACGTTATCACACTCGCATAATTCTTCACTTCGAAACCTATTATCACGACATAATACCAACAAAGTTAACTATTTTTATGATCATTAAATACGCCACTGAAGGCTCACACTACTTTAATACATCGACCGATTATTTCACTAGGGATCACTCGTAAATAATTTTTTTTTTTTTTTTTTGCTAGGGGCTTTACGTCGCACCGACACAGATAGGTCTTATGGCGACGATGGGTTAGGAAAGGCCTAGGAGTTGGAAGGAAGCGGCCGTGGCCTTAATTAAGGTACAGCCCCAGCATTTGCCTGGTGTGAAAATGGGAAACCACGGAAAACCATCTTCAGGGCTGCCGATAGTGGGATTCGAACCTACTATCTCCCGGATGCAATCTCACAGCCGCGCGCCTCTACGCGCACAGCCAACTCGCCCGGTGTAAATAATTCTAAACAAACTTACATTTCAATGAAGGTACCTCAATTAATGAACAAATAAGTTGTGACTCGCGACTATCGAAATGAGATCCCGTCGATACACCGTGTATACATATCCATCTAAGTACTCACCTGAAGAATCGTGACACAATCATACTATCAAATAACACTGATTATACAGCTGTACACAAATTAACAAATCGGGATTGAACTGAGGACGCTTCAGTCTCCCTCTGCACAACAAATATAAATTCTATGGAATACTGTAAATTTTGACTCATAATAAGATCTTTTCATTACTTTTTTGCATCTGGGTACAGTCTGACCGTGAAACACACCAGTTAACTGGGCTATGTTTTCTAACCACTCACGCCTGGGATGTGTGAGGCCCCCTTTTGAAACAACCGAGATCCAGTCACAGGTCTCTGCTCTCGGCAGTGAACAGTTTCCTTTCGAGGCACAGTTGAGCGACACTTGAAAGCCACATAACCCGCGAGGTATTTTAAGGAATCCTGGGCGAAAGTCTCCCCTCCTACCAACTGACATGAACTCTCCTCCCGTAAAAACTTGGTTTCGACGTCCTCGACAAACATTTAAGTCTCTGAAGACCCGTCAACAATGTCAATACACAGCTCATTTGTGACAAAGTCCATTAAATTTTCTTCGGACTCGGGTTCCACAAGACTTGGTGATGGGCCATTGAAGTCTTCTCCGACAGATGTGCTTCCAGACGTAGGAATTGAATTTGCATTTCCCAATAATAACAGCAGCTTAATTCTATTTCCCACTTCAAATGGAGTTGGGTTGTTATAAAAAGCACCCAACCCACGAACACGAGAAACAAAGTTCTTCAAACTATCCTGGTTTGGGCGCGATATTAGTATGTAAGAAATACCTTGCCCTCTCAAGTTCTCAAAAAGATCATGTAATGATTTAATTGAAATTACAAATCCCTTCTGAAAAGGTAGTAAACTGTTTCTATTGCCATCCCTTACTTGGGAGATAATGTCCAGAAATCTTTTCAGGGTACTTTCTTGGCTGTGAATATTACGTCCGTAGCAACTTCGGAGTTGAGTTTTACGGTCTCTGGTGATTCTAGAATTTAATACATGGAATACGTCATTAACCAACTCGAGGAGCTCACTTTCATGGCATTTATGCAGGAAGTATTTAACTGCCATAGCAGTACGCCGAGGAAACAGCTGTGCGGCTGATCGTACAGTTACACTCAGGTGAACATAACTGACATAATACGTTGGTGTTAGGTCCTCACTTTTGGGGTGCTAACAATTCTTGTATCATACCACTACGTACTTCAGTTCCGTCGGGCAGCACATGACCTTCATCTAAGAAATGGTTGCTCAAAAGCTTCAAATTCACAATTTTCTTAATTTGTCCCCGGAATTACAAAAGAAAATTTTGGGCATATTTACATGCAGCTCATTCCACACTTGCGCATTTTTCCCTCCCATATCACATGTTACGGCAACCACATTATTGTGGCAAGCTTCAGTGTTTGTAATAATGTCCTGCAGAATTTCGGCTGTCGTGGTCTTGTCAAAGTCATCATTCACAGGTTGTTTCCATCGAGAAAACAAAGCTCGAACCATGACTACAAGAACGTTCCGGTAGGGACCCAGAATTACATCATCCGTTGAATCATAACAAATACGAGAGTCAATACTCAAGACAGCATATATTTCCAGTCCTTGAAAATTTACTGCGCGAGACTTTAATAAACGGAGCACTTCCTTCATTATACCAGGTCTGCATTTCAGTTGATCTAGCAGGCAAAGGGATGTTTCTCTTTCTAAGGTACACATACTATAAGCCTTCTTAGAAAGTGCCCTTAATGCAAGAGCACTCGCACTCTCTTTTCAGGACCATTTCGATCTTTTCTTCGCGCTTACAAGTCACCGTATCTGTCCAGGTGTAAAATATTTGGCAGTATTTTCTCTACCTCTTTTCTGGTAACATCTTGTGTTTATTTGGGTGGTAATGGTCGTCTTTCGACAGATGCGACATACCTAGGAGCTTTACATTTTTAAGCGCGTCTTTTTGTAGCTTTCAGCGTCACCAACGTAGCAGCATGCTTTCGTTTTTAATGCTTCAACTTGTTTTGGAAGTTTTCTATTTCTTCGTCCATATTATCTTCAATTCGGTCAGTAATAGTTGACTGGTACTGTTTCCCCTGCTTAAGGGATAATGCAGTGAGAGTAGACACCGCCCGTTTCCTGATATTTCGGCCTTAGTGCCGTATATCTTTTTCATTGGAGACCTGTGGAATGCCAATACATACGTGTTTTAGAACAGTGTTTTGGACATCATTAGATTAGAGAACAGGTATGGAAGCAAAGAATACATACCTGTGACATAGTTTCACTTGTACCAGGTCCTTCAGTAGTAAAACCTCCGTGTCAGTCGGGAATAAATTGAGACGGTAGGCCTACAGCAACTGAACGTAGTATTTTCTTGGTGGGCAAACCTAAAAGCTCGTTTTTCATATCTCGCTCGTAATCCGTCGGAAGGAAACGAACAGACATTTTGCGAGAATTGTCCGCATTAGACTTATCAGTTCGTTTACAGCGAGAAATACACAAACTCTTTAACTCGTCATTTTATGGAAACCCGTGATAGCCTACATAATACTGGTACATTTAAATCCATAATTACGATACTGCGCCACAACACAATAAATACGATTTTTAACGTTTCCACTCATTATCATTACACGGCATGGGTTCACACCAGACCAAAGCACAAAGCAGAACTAACTGAAAAGATCGGCAGTAGCAACACACATTTCGTCAGCAGAGCGGGCGAGTGCTGTCTTCATACCACATGACGTCACGCAGAAGGCAGCCAGGGAGAGCAACAAGTGAGCGCCATACGGGAAGGCATCCCCCTGGGATTCAATCAAGGTAACAACATTACTGGATTCAATAAAACTGGTAGAAAAGTAATTTTATTTAGACGAGAAAACCAAACCACTAAGGAATATTTCCTGGCGTTAGCAGGACGATTAATTAGTTATATGTCGGCAAACGAAATACAGACTGTGTAGCAGAAATGGGAAAGAAGGCCAGCTCAGTCACACAGATCAGAGACCAGTGTTGAAGATCACAAACTCTTAAAAGGAGAAAGAGCAAGACTTTCAATTGTTTGAAAATTAAGCTCAATCTCAACTGAAGTTAGATATTTACTGCCCCATGATGTGAAATGAAGCTAAGTGCATTAGTAGGTAACCCTCTCATCTATGACATTCAGCACCTCAAATTAGATTTCTAACGGAAGAAGCACGGACGAGAAGGAATTTTCTATTTCTATGGCAGAAATTGATTGGGTCCCATGATTAACTCAACAGAATCTCAAATTTCTCTATAAAAATGATACATGCCAACTTCAAACATTTCGTTCAGTTTCTGAAATCCTACAATTGTACATTCCATATCACTGGCTGCGCGCATATGAAGTATTTGGAGATGACTAGAAGTCATGCGAGATGAACAACTGGCATTTATTTCGTCAACTGTCTGATCAAATCTGGGAACTTAGGGACTGAGAAGATAAGGGCTGAGAGATAGCTTCACATTAAATATATCATCAGTCAAGACTGCAAATTCCCGTGCAAAGTACAGCTACAAATACTAGTAAAATAATATAAACTGAGTACAACATTTATTACCTAATTGATGTCACGAACTTGCATTTATTTCAAACTTGATTTTATTTTTAAATGAATTCCTTCAATTCTGAATCGTAGTCTGCCCATCATTTTTCAAATAAGCTACCTTTCCTTGTCCCGTCAGGGTTAGTTGTTTCCCACATGCTGGGCCCCAATTGTATTATTGCGAAGGACCGATCACGCCTGAGGTGCACTGTCTAGCTCGGTGCATTGCAGAAATTTGGTACAAATAGAGGGACAATACCTAATAATGTTATATTTTAATTAAATACTTTTATGCTAGTAAGTATGTGTTTCACCTCCTGAAGATCTGTGTTTGCATTTACCATTTTTGCCGACATTATAATAATTTATCAAGAAAGGACATGACAGGAGAAAGTAAGAAAGTAATACACCAGGAAGTAAATTTGCTAATATTATGGGTGTTATTTAATGTATTGCCAATTTTATCAATTATTTTAAGTAATTAATTACCTCATTAATTAATTAGTTAATGGTGACGACCTTAGATAAACTACTTACAGAATGGAATACAGGAATTCCTTGGACCGAATCGATATTTCTCTCAGTATCAATGTTAACAGCACCATTGATCCAGACAGTAGGCTATACAAACTTCGTCCCACATCATCCATGTAAAGCAGAAGTTTGAACAACTCATTACGACTTTGGGCAATAGCTTTCCTGTAGATGATGTCTTGGAACATTGCTATGGTCAAATTTCCCTAAAGCATTTGATCTGTAGTAAACCTATTCATCATGGTTTCAAATGTTGGTCTTACGTTCAAGCGCGGGTTATCTTATCAAGTATGATACACACAATGGAGCATGCAACGAAGAATACGAGAAGGCTTTAGGCACCATTACTACTGAAGGCCTTTCTGTAGCCTTCATAGCTGACGATAGTACAGTGTTTTAGTTTGGAAATAGCGTGCCTGCCTCTTACCAGAGGGCACCGCGTTCGACTCTTGACCATGTCAAGGATATTTACCTGGATCTGAGGGATGGTTTGAGGTACACTCAGCCTACATGAGAACAATTGAGGAGCTAACTGACGGTGAGATAGCGGCTCAGAACTTGACGAAATGATTCGTCGTGCTGACCACGCCTCACATAGTTTTCCACAAGCCTTCGCGATGACCAGCGATAGCTTGGTGGACCAAGGACCATCAGGACTGTAGCGACATGTGATTTGGTTTTGGTATAACCGTGTACACTGATAATGATTCTTTCATCTCCTTTTCTCTACTGAAAACGCTCACTAACGGTAACATCAAATACGTAGGAACTATTCGTAGTGACAGGTTAGAAAAGGTGCAATATGAAAAATGAACCGAGTCGTTCCTATGAATTTATTCAAGCCAATGAAAATAGGGTTACTCTCACTCGTTGACAAGATAATAATATGGCGGTTTTGTAACCAGTTCATCCAGTGATGAATTTCACGGACAGTCTACCTGTTACACATAAAGTAGGAAGGAGAACAAGAAATGGCAGGTAACACAATCAAGCCTCATTCGCCAGTACAATCAAGACATGAGCGGTGCCGATTTTATCGACAAACTGCGAGGTTTATGTCGCATCTGAGCCACATGAAAGAAATGGTGCTAGCCATGTGTCGCTTTGCTTGAATGAGATGGTTGTCAGATTGTGGCTTCTGTGGACAAAACTATGAATCTCTTGTAGTAGAAAAAGCCTCGAGGTGTTCGACCTATATATCTAACAAATGTGAGTTCAGAAATAAATTTCTGATTAAGAGTTTCTACATTGAGGATTTTCAAGTTTATTTCCTGTTTTAAAAGCTACACTTATTATTGTTAGTAGTGTTTCTGCAGTGGTAACAACCGCGAGAAGAAGGTACGTATAGTATCTCTAACGTCTCCTTCAATAGAATAGTGTCAAAAGATTATCCAAAACTTCTATGAAATACGTTGTTTTCCTAGTGTTGAGATGCAATATAGCTGAAATATACTCTAATCGAAAATGAGACTTCTCTATTAACAGGCTATTCAAATGATTACTATCTTAACCGCCAAATCAGGAGTATATTCTAGTTGCTAAATAGCCAGATTCTGCAAACGGTAGTAAATATTTAATAACAACAGTATCAGAAAAATGTTTAAAGTGGGGATAGGTGTTAGGTGATAACGAGTATCCTTTAAAGTATCTTCTAATCCCATACTTAAATCCCGAAACAAGACTCTCAACTTAGCACGCATTATGGCACGTAACTGCTGGAAAGGATGGCTAGGTATGGAAAGGGAGGTTTTCGTTCTTAGCTTCAGATTTCGAATCAAACGTCAGACACCTTTAATAATGGTTGTGACGACGGCTGTGTTGCACGAAATAGCAGAGCAGAGTAGAGGTAACTTCCTCAAGATGACTTACCGTTATACCAGTACATAAGACAAAGGAGAAATAGAAATGAAATGAATCGAAGTCATCATTCCATTCCATTTGAAAGTGAACACGATGTGGCAGTCTATTGGACTGCCATTGCTCAACAACACATTGCTTGTAAGTGCTGCAAACGTAACTTTTATTTAAACAAGTGGACATCAAAATGCATACATTGGAATATAATTATGATAATTGTATTTTTAAATGTAATTTGTAATTCACATTCTTTTTTTCTTTGAAATACAGGGTTTATCACGCAGGTCTTCTTGTTTCAGATTTTCGGTCTCTTTCTTCATGTGTAGAAGTCCTGTCTCATAACCGTATTTCTTCTCGTTTAATTCTATTCCAATTTGGTACAGAGTTGTCCTGATGTCAGCAAATGCAGCGATGTTGCTACGACAGAAACTGGACTGTGAACAAAGACGACCTAGGGAAATGTATCCTACAACGTAAATTTAAATTATATCTTGAAAGGGAAATAAAATATTTGGCGTAAAATACGAGTTGGTAAATTTTAAGTAATAATAATAATAATAATAATAATAATAATAATAATAATAATAATAATAATAATAATAATAATAATAATAATAAAAATAATAATATAGAGCGCGTAGATCCAATTAAGAATTTAACAGAGGTAAGACACGATGTAAAAGATTAATGCGGCCCAGAATGAAATTCAATATTAATAATAACAATGAGTAGAAATTAATAAGATAACATAAAATAATTAAACATTAACAAGCTTAGAGTTCGATTATTAACTTAGAAGACACGGTAAATGCAAAATATTAGCCGGGGTAAGAATAAACACATTCAGAAAATTCAATAATGGCTTTAACGATCAGAACGTCATAGTAATAATAACATTTTAATGACCCCTTCACAACGCTGTTGATGACAGCCATATTGGACACAACAACAATTTTCTGTGATAATTAACAAAGCCACTCCAAACTTCAACACACACATATATATTTAAAATCAAACCCCATCGCGCAACAGCCCCGAAAGACCATGGCCCACCAAGCGACCGCTGCTCAGCCTGAAGCCCTGCAAATTACAAGGTGTCTTGTGGTCAGCACTAGGAATCCTCTCGGCAGTTGTTCTTAGCTTTCTAGACCGCGGCCGCTATTTCACTGTCAGATATCTCCTCAATTGTAAACACGTAGATTGAATGGACCTCGAACCAGCCCTGACGTGGTCGGTAATCGAACCAGGGGCCTGCGGTAAGAGGTTTGCACGCTACTCCTAACTTACACCGCGGGGCTGGCCTCGAATATATACTTGTACTAAAATAACACACCTTCATATTTTTACTGGGTTTTGCTTACATTGCTGTAACATTTAAGATAATTGAGGAGTGTCTGTTAATTTTTTTTTTTTTTTTTTGCTAGTTGCTTTACGTCGCACCGACACAGATATATCTTATGGCGACGATGGGACAGGAAGGGGGGGGGGGGCTAGGAGTTGGAAGGAAGCGGCCGTGGCCTTAGTTAAGGTACAACCCCAGCATTTGCCTGGTGTGAAAATGGGAAACCACGGAAAACCTTTTTCAGGGCTGCCGACAGTGGGGTTCGAACCTACTATGAGTATCTCCCGAATACTGGATACTGGCCGCACTTAAGTGACTGCAGCTATCGAGCTCGGTGAGTGTCTGTTTAAAACGTGCTATTTTCATCTTAAGAAACTTGTGAGAAGAGCGCAAGAAACGTACATTAAAAGGCACATGGAATGTACCCATGATGGGGTTTGGTACAACTTTTAAAGGAATTACATCTTCTTGGTCTGGATTGCGCATGGCAATCGATAATGATCAACTACTGTAATGCATGCGGACGAAATACTGATTTATCTTCTGGATGTGGAAATAGTACCATTTGAACAGACACTCCTCACTTACACCTTACCACGTGATGCCAAGCTATGACACCAATCGTAGCAACTAAATCTACTATATATCTATATATATAAAATAAGAGTTTTGTCTGTACATTGCTCAGAATTTGAAAAGAATGTTATTTTTGTATCGGTCATGTTCACAGTAACAAGAAAATGCATTTTTTACATTTCCGTAATTTCTGTCTGTCTGTCTGTCTGTCTGTATGTATGTATGTACACGCATCACGAGAAAACGGCTCAAGAGAATTTAATGAAAATCGGAATGTAAAGTCGGGTGATGAACCGCTACAATCTAGGCTATAAATTATTTTAATCACGTTGAGTGAAATGGTAGTTTAGGGGAAGCCTGAAATTTCTTTCTCAAATATTGATGTTCTTAGTGGTCGTGTCTGAATGAAAATCGGTAGACAAACATGTGAAATAAGTCTCTACAATATAGGCTATACACGCTGAGAAAAATGGTAGTTTAGGGGAAGGCCTAAAATTTAATTGTCAAATATTTATTGTATTATTGGTCGTATCTTCACGAAAATTGGTGTGCTAAGTCGGGGAATAGGTCGCTATAATCTAGGCTATCAATAATGTTATTCACATTGAGTGAAATGGTAGTTTAGGGGAAGGCCTGAAATGTAATCTATATATATAAAATAAGAGTTTTGTCTGTACATTGCTCAGAATTTGAAAAGAATGTTATTTTTGTATCGGTCATGTTCACAGTAACAAGAAAATGCATTTTTTACATTACCGTAATTTCTGTCTGTCTGTCTGTCTGTCTGTCTGTCTGTCTGTCTGTCTGTCTGTCTGTCTGTCTGTCTGTCTGTCTGTCTGTCTGTCTGTCTGTCTGTCTGTCTGTCTGTCTGTCTGTCTGTCTGTCTGTCTGTCTGTACACGCATCAAGAGAAAACGGCTGAAGAGAATGTAATGAAAATCGGTATATGAAGTCGGAGAATGAGCCACTACAATCTAGGCTATACATCATTTTACTCACGCTGAGTGAAATGGTAGTTTAAAGGAAGGCCTAAAATGTAATTCTCACATATTTATATTATTAGTGGTCCTATCGATAAGTACTACATAAATAAAGTTATATAGAATTACATTTCCGATCGCTTATGACACACATTGTTACCGTACCAGCTTTGATAACACAGATATTCATGAATTTGTATTTTTGTTGCCAAGTTCATATCAACGCCGAGCCACGAGAAAATGGGTTAACAGAATTTAGTGAAAGTCGGTATATAGAGTCGGGGAATAAGAATCCACTGTCTAAGTTATAAACAATTTTATTCACTGGATGAAATTGTAGTTTAGGGGAAGGCGCCTAAAATGTTATTTTTAAATACTTATGTTATTGGTCCTATCGAAAAGTACTACATAGCATAAGTTATAGAGAATACAATTTCTGACCATTTATGTTTTATTCAGTATTTCAGAGTCGGAAGAAAACTAAATGCGAAGGCCTACAATATTCAAAGCGCATAACATTGATCAACAATAACATTACATTGACCATTGTTTGTTGTGATGCTGCCGCTCAACTCAGGTAGATGGGAATATTGCTGCGTACCGAGTATAACAGCATGACTGAATATTGGCAGGAAGTAGCTGGGGAGTTAGAAAACTTTCTTCTCTAGCATGCCATTCCACTGGTTCATACATTTTCAGATACTACCGGTACGTAACAGACTGGTCCATCATAGTATTCCAGCTAATCGAGCCCTACTCTGACGCGCTGTTTTGAATGAGCAGTGTGCACACTTAAGGCAGAGGCTCACTTAGTAGTAGTATGACCTGGTCTAGAATTACAATTTAGGCCTATTCCAAATTATAGCACCACAATTCAATAAATAACTCAAAAGTCAACCCTGAAAAGAGCCGTTTCTTGAGAAAAGCTTCTTCCTCTTCACTTTTATTAAATTTGCCTCCAAGTCAGATAGATTTTTCCGCCACTTGTGTAGTGAACTGATTTTTCCGACTCATCGCGTACTCCTAGGAAACAGATTAATAAAAGGGCTTAGTTTTTGCCCTGGAAGTCTCCACTATTCGACACCCCCACCCGGCCGAAATAAGACGAAGTGTGTTCACGGATCACGGCTGTCTGCGGCTTGGTCATTCCAGCATTGGAACTTAGGACTGTTAGATCGGTAGCATAGTACTGTTCGTTCAAAGTGAGAAAATGTGTGGTTTTTCATTTGATCGAGTATTTCATATGAAAGTATTGCTTTCAATCGCGCCATTCCTACTGACGTCTTTGTAATAACCTATGGTCATTTCATTTGGGAAAACTACTAAAACGGTCTTTCTGAGGGTGTAAAAAGACAGGTGGAGTGAGTGTCTGCCATTATACTCCCCAACCTGATTGTGACTGATGGTAGGCAAGGGGGCCTACCATTACAATGTAAATTCCCTAACCCAGTCTTCATATGAGAAAAAACGTTTGGTGACTTCCTCGTCGCGTTTCTAGGGTAACGTTAAGTGCTATGCAATTTAATACAATCAGGCTCACAACGTGTACACTACCCAACCTAGAATTCTGTATATAGTGTAGAATTCCGTAGTGAAGCACGGGTACATCAGCTAGTTTTATAATAAATTACTCCATCTGGGCTAAATGAAAAGTATTGCTGCTGTCTAATGAGAGTGTAGAGTTCCACACTTTGTCCGGAGTCGATGCTGATCGTCCCACACTTAGGAGGCAGCATCCTCTTCGATTGCCTAATGCAGTCAGTTCCGCTATGGCTTATCAAGCCGAAGCTTCCAAACAAATCAACGCTGCTTTACCATGCGTTGCTCGCTCGCCACAGATAGAAAATTGCCTAACTGTGGTCCGCATTAGGTTTCTTTGGTTCGCTAGCAGGTGGCGCTAGCATACACATTTAACTTTCAAAAGTTCATGGAAACATTTCATGGCATATTTTCATAGGAGGTCACGACAGAGGAGCTCATGATTAACAATATTTCTTATAATAAATTCCAGGAAGTTCTTGACACGAATTTCTAGCACGTAGCAAAGTTCGAAAAACACTAAGGAGATAAACGCAGTTACGTCTTAGGCGATGCAATAAAAATCCGAACACAATGCCATGCCCCAATATAAAATGAAAAACAAACTCAAGATAAAATGTATAAAGAGGAAAACGTATGAGCAACGTTAACGATGAAGGATCGTTCCAACGCAAATAAATAAATAAATAAATAAATAAATAAATAAATAAGGAATGAAAGAGACAATTTAATACGTTTAGGTTCACGTCCAGCCTCATTTACTTCATCCAATTCTCTAATAAAGTAATCGTTTTTGGCCTTCGCCAGGAAATTCTGGGGTCAATGGAGTCAGCTGGCTCGTTTATGGTTTTGACTGAGAGTATGTGGCTGGATACCTATCCTGATTTTACCTGATATTTCGGTTGAAAGTTTTAACCTGAGATCCATCGAGACTCGAATTTCAACAGCCCGGCGCTCCCCGACTGTCTGATACCCGTCTCCTAATACAGTTATCTTTATTGTTTACTCTTCTGATAAGCCAAGATATTCAAAGAATTGACACGATTGCAGTTTAAGAATATATCTAGGACAAAATCAAATTAAGATGCTTAATTCTTCTTATCAGTTTAGGAAGTATCAAAACAACGTGATTTGTTTTCTTGCTTTCTTTCTTTCTTAATCCGTTTACCCTCCAAGGTTGAGTTTTCCCTCGGACCAAGCGAGGGATCATATCTCCAACGCCTCAAGGGCAGTGTCCTGGAGGGTGAGACTTTGGGTCGGGGGATACAACTGGAAAGGAGGACGACTACCGGTACCTCGCCCAGGCGGCCTCACCTGCTGTGATGAATAGGGGCCTTGTAGGGGGATGGGAAGATCAGAAGGGATAGACAAGGAAGAGGGAAGTTAGCGGCCGTGGCCTTAAGTTAGGTACTAACCCGTCATTTGCCTGGAGGAGAAGTGGGAAACCACAGGAAAAACCCCTTCGAGGATGGCTGAGGTGAATTTTGAACCACCCTCTACTCACCTGATTTCTCGAGGCTGACTGAACGCCGTTCCGACCCTATTACCACTTTTCAAATTTCGTGGCAGGGCCGCAAATCGAACCCGGGCCTCCTGGGGCAGCAGCTAGTCACAATAACCACTACATCACAGAGGCGGACACCACGTAATTTCACTGGAAATAATAGAGTATCTTGATTCAAAATTTGAAGTCCTCGTAGGTATTTGTTTGAAATCATCGTTAGGCTATAATATCTACTTTTGTAGCCAAGGAAATATTTGTTAATCAGCTCCGTGTACTTGAGAACATGGAGACATGAGTTATTCCAGTTTTGTGGAAGTGTCTTTACTTGTAATGTTTTTTGGTCAATAACAATGCCGCACACGCTCGACTCGACTCAGTTCATTCATGGTACACGATGTATTCAGTTCGCTCAATAAGTGTGCGCAGACTTTCGATATGTCTGCTCGACAAACGTCAACGCGAAACGACCGGACCTGTATGGAATGTCAGCACGTGAACCAATCAGTAAGTGTGAACTTATAAACTATTAATTATCACTCTCTTTGTTGGAAACATACGCGAACTGACTAAATTAGGCGATGAAACAAATTTAATGCCGTATGGCTTTTAGGCGACCTGCGCGTCGAGATGAGGATGAAATGATGATGAAGACCACACATACGCCCAGCCCCCGTGCCACGGAAATTAACCAATGATGGTTAAAATTCTCGACCCTGCCGGGAATTGAACCCGGGACCCCTGTGACCAAAGGTCAGCATGCTAACCATTTAGCCATGGAGCCGGACAATTAGGTTATGGATGTGTGTATCTGCCGCCTCTGTGGTGTAGTGGTTAGCGTGATTAGCTGCCACCCCCGGATGTCCGGATTCGATTCCCGGCTCTGCCACGAAATTTGAAAAGTGGTACGAGGGCTGGAACGGGGTCCAATCAGCCTCGGGAGGTCAACTGAGTAGAGGTGGGTTCGATTCCCACATCAGCCATCCTGGAAGTGGTCTTCCGTGGTTTCCCACTTCACCTCCAGGCGAATGCCGGGATGGTACCTAACTTAAGGCCACGGCCGCTTCCTTCCCTCATCCTTGCCTATCCCTTCCAATCTTCCCATCCCCCTATAAGGCCCCTGTTCACCATAGCAGGTGAGGCCGCCTGGGCGAGGTACTGGTCATACTCCCCAGTTGTATCCCCCGACCAAGAGTCTGAAGCTCCAGGACACTGCCCTTGTGGCGGTAGAGGTGGGATCCCTCGCTGAGTCCGAGTGAAAAGCCGAACCTGGAGGGTAAACAGATGATGATGATGATGATGTGTGTATCTAACATTCATCAATTAGGTGATGAATGTTAGATACACACAAAATTGTACCAGTCACAGTTATAATTCGTCTGTAAATATGAGAGCCCGTCTAGGAATATCATGTTCACTTAAACGCATGGCAGCTAATAAACTATAGACTGTGAAAGACCGTCCAGGTTTTAGAAAGGAAAGGAGGCAAGCAATATTACACGTAGCAAGATGTCGAAGTCTTGTGTCGGCCACGAGAACAGGTAGAAAACCTACCTCGAGATCATTAGCCAGTACCGCTAGTTGAAAAGGGAAAAAGGCAGTGAACCGGGTTATTTACAAATATTAGATCTGACATTTGGGAAATGATGGTCGTCAGGGCTTATATTTAAAAGGGAGTTTCATTCCTTTCTTGTACCTGACCAGCTAAAATGCTTACGTAATTGGGGGAGAGTTTCACTTCAGCCCAGTGGAAGACGTCGGAACGGTGGATAAGCAAGATTGTGTTAGGGAATAAGTTAAAAATTAAGTGGTAATATCAAGAGCCATTCTAATAGGCCGAAAATAACTCGTGCACTCCAAATGTATAGTATTGTGCCTAAGATGAAAAAATGAAATGTCGTATGGCTTTTTGGTGCCGGGATATCCCAGGACGGGTTCGGCTCGCCAGGTGCAGGTCTTTCTATTTGACTCCTGTAGGCGACCTGCGCGTCGTAATGAGGATGAAATGATGATGCAGGCAAGACATACACACAGCTCCCGTGCCATTGGAATTAACCAATTAAGGTTAAAATCCCCGACCCGGCCGGGAATCGAACCCGGAATCCTCTGTACCGAAGGCCAGTACGCTGACCGTTCAGCCAACGAGTTGCCTAAGATGGGTTACGTGCATGTGCCGTCAAACAGGAGTGAAGCCGTCATGATGGAGTAAGTAATCACCGTAGGGGCCGATAGACGCCCTGAAGACCCGTCCGAATGTTACCACCTTCAACAATGTTAGTAGGATACGAAATTAAGTTTTTATTGTGTAAATATTGTACAAATTAATTATATTGATTATCGAGTTCTCTTCCGTAACGTAACGATACAATAAGGGTGATATCGTGTCTTTAGAAATGCAGCAAATATCACCTTAATAATAATAATCCCACTTAACGTATAATAAATTACAGGGCAAAAGTTTGAAGTAATGTTGTGGCCAAACATTAAGTCAGGACGTGTCTTTCAGGAGCAATTAACATTTCAGTGTAACATGAACTGTGTTACTTACTAACAGGATGGATATTAATAATAATGTCACATAATAATACTGGTAATAACGTCAGAGAAATTGAAGTCACGTGCCAATGATAATTTTATGATAACCAATGGGGTGACGATAAACTATGTAGATAGAATTTTACCCACTAAATTGATTCATATAGTCGAACTTTGGCGATTAACTATGTATATAAAATAACATGTCCTGACTGAATGATTCATCATCACCGAGCGAAAACTAATGAACATAAAGAAATGAAATTTTGGAGATACATTTATTATTGAATGTAGGTGCTCACTAAGAGAGGATTTTTAGATATTCCGTTGCTAAGGGGGTGAAAAGGGAGGTGAATTTTTAAAATGAGCATGTCAATATCTCAAAAACTTAATAGTTTACAAACGTAATAATTGGTATTTACTGTAGAATCTCCTTTAAAAATAGGAACACGTAGTTTTTTGTTTTCGGAAAATCCCCTTAAGGTGGGTTAAAAAGGTGAAAAATGAGTTGAATACCTTTCATGAGGATACTTATATCTCAAAATTGATATGAACATTTTTGGTGAGTTTTTATACTTTAGGGATTTTCAGACAATGTTTTAGTACAGTACTGATGAACGATTACTTTTGACAAAGTACGAAATCCACGCGAGCGAAGCCGCAGGTAACTGCTAATAATAAATATTCAAGACAATAATATTAGTTGTGGGAATACTGAATAATTCCAACCATTAGAGATGAATAATAATAATAATAATAATAATAATAATAATAATAATAATAATAATAATAATAATAATAATAATAATAATAATAATAATCTTCTTCTTAATCCGTTTTCCCTCCAGGGTCGGTTTTTCCCTCGGACTCAGCGAGGGATCCCACCTCTATCGCCTCAAGGGCAGTGTCCTGGAGCTTCAGACTCTGGGTCGGAAGATACAACTGGGGAAGATGACCAGTAACTCGCCCAGGCGGCTTCACCTGCTATGCTGAACAGGGGCCTTGTGGAGGGATGGGAAGATTGGATGGGACAGGCAAGGAAGAGGGAAGGAAGCGGCCGTGGCCTTAAGTTAGGTACCATCCCGGCATTTGCCTGGAGGAGAAGTGGGAAACAACTGAAAACCACTTCCAGGATGGCTGAGGTGGGAATCAAACCCACCTCTACTCAGTTGACCTCCCGAGGCTGCGTGGACCCCGTTCCAGCCCTCGTACCACTTTTTAAATTTCGTGGCAGAGCTGGGAATCGAACCCGGACCTCCGGGGGTGGCATCTAATCAAACTGACCACTACACCACAGAGGCGGACAATAATAATAATAATAATAATAATAATAATAATAATAATAATAATAATAATAATAATAATAAAAGGAGATTCACGTTGTGATCTTATTTCTTTTTCTTCTTTTTTAGCTTATTTAAATCCACTGCTGGATGTAGGCCTCTTCCATATGCTTCCATTGTCTTCGGTCTTGAGCTACTTGCAACCAGCGTGTTCCAGCCAACAGCTTTACGTGATCGTGCCATCTCTTCCGGGGTCTTCCAATACCTCTTTTTTGTTCCCATGGCCTCCAGTGAACAATTCCAGAGGTGCACCCAGGGTGTTGCACCTGTTGTAGTCTTGTCGAACTACGTGTTCTACACGTTGCCATTTTAATCTTGCTAATCTCTCCAGGATGTCTGTTAAATTCGTTCTTCTCCTGATGTCCTCTGAACGGATCTTGTCCCTAAGGCTGATCCCTAGCATTTGTCACTCCACGGCTCGTTGTGTTCACTGAAGCTTGCGAGCACTTGTCTTAGTCATCGTTTCCAGACCGTAAGTAGTAACTGGCAGCACGCACGTATTATAAACCTTGGTCCTCAGGTTAATTGGAACATCCTTGTTGGTCAGGACGAATCGTAGTTTTCGGAATGCTGTCCAACTCATACCTATTCTGCGAGGAATTTCTGCACGTTGGTTGTCTTTTATAAGTTTTATCTGTGTCCAAGATAGATGTTCTCATCGACAGCTTCTATATATTGGTTTCCCATTTTAAGTGGTTGACTCTCTGGGCTTTAATATTTTCGTTTTTACACTGTTCATTTCCAAACCAATCTTAGCAATCTTGGATCATGCTTTCTAGCTCTTCTAGATTTTCATTTATGAGCACAATGTCATCAGCAAAACTCAGATGGTTCAAATATAACCCGTTGATTTTTATTCCTTTATTATCCCAATGAGGAGCTTTGACTACATCTTCCAAGGCAAGGGTAAACAGCTTTGGAGAGATTGTCACCTTGGCGATCTCCTTCGCTAACTGGGATTTTATTGGTGATGAGGTCTTCATCCACTGGGACTACCATTGTTGCTTGATGATAAATGTTTTCCAGGAGCTTTATATACCTTGAGTTTGAGGCATTTTGAAGTTCCTTCATGATTGCCCAAATCTCCACTGAGTCAAAAGCTTTTTTATAATCAACGAAGGCCAGATGAATCTTGATGTTGTACACAGTGGTTTTTGCAAGAAGAAGGCGAATAGTCCGGATATGTTCGAGAGTTGGGAAACCTTTACGAAAACCCGCTTGCTCGGCAGGTTGATAAAAATCCAGTTCAATTCTGAGGTGATTGGTTAGAATTTTAGTCAGGAGCTTATGAATGTGTGATAACGAACTCACAGGATGATAGTTCTCTAAATTTTCCTTATCACCTTTCTTGAAGAGTCGTATTACTTCAGCACTTTTCCAATTTGGGGGGTATTCCTCCAGAGCTAATGCACTTGTTGAGGAGTATTCTCAGGGCCTTTAGCAGATCTCTTCCACCTAATTTGAGCATTTCATTCGTTATCTTATCCTCCCCAGGGGATTTTTTATTCCTTACTTGTTTAAATGCATTTTCAATCTCAGCAGTGGTTACTGCCCGTGTTACTTCATGTGTACAATTCTGGGCTAGTTGTTCATCACTGGGTGGTTTATTCATAATACCAATATAAATGGTCCGTTATTGGACATTATAAATTGTTCAGCTAACTCATTCCTGGTTGCCAGCGTTTCGCCCCCGTGTGCTAAGTAGGGCTCATCAGTTGGTACATAGCACACCCACCAATGCACTAGCCATGCATCTTAGTCAGAATATCCCATTTTATGCCATGCAGTTCTTGTTCTAGTAATTCCAGGTCTTCAGCTAGTCTCTCATATTTCTTATGCTGTATGTGGCTATTCTTACTTTTTAGTCGTTCTTTAATTTTTTGCCTTCCCCAGAATCCTTGAGGTAGACTGATGTATTATCAGTAGACCTCGGATTTTTAGGCGCTAAAATTTGTATTTTAGGTGCCTAAAATACGCACGATTTTTATTTTTCTAAATTGACAATAACTCTAAATACATACAAGTAATAAGGCAATAACATTTTAGTACAATATTTCACATACACAATGGTTCACCACATTTTTGAGTATTTATCTCTAAATAATTAAAATATTGAATTACAAGCACGTTACTGCCCATAATTTGATGCACAGTAAATCACTAGCACTTTTTCTAGATTTTCTGTTGTGAAACTACACTGCTTGTCTGACAACACTAGCTCGTAGGCTGAGAAAGTACGCTCAACGTCAACAGAGGTTACAGGGCTGTATTTGAATTTTGGTACAAGACGTGGGGAGATGTCACCTTCAACGTTAGTTTTGCCAATCAAAACATCAACCACAGCACGAAGCGTTGACAGTCCTGGGTTCTTCTGTAGTACTTTATTAAGCTTGTCCTGAATTCTATCCCCAGCGGGGCCTGGTGCTAAGCTGATGTATTCTTTCACCTCTTCTAACAAATCCAATTGTTAGTAAACAGGTTTCCCGGAAGACTCAAGTGCAGAAATAACAAGGACCAAAAAAGTATAATGGGACCTGATGTAGGCAATTTCTGGAGAAATGGTTACATCCTTTAGAACATTTTTGGCCGAAGTGATGCACATGGCATCTTCATTTAGGACGAGAACAAAACTTCTGATTGCATCAAAATGTTCGCTGTAGTACACAATGGCCTGAAGCCAAGTCCCCAGCGCGTAAGGATGGGTTCTGGTGGCAGTGGAAGATCATGTATTTCATTGCGGAACAACTAGATTCGTGTGGGAGCATTTACGAAAATTATCTTAGTGTAGGAGATCATCTTGTTGACTCGAGGAAAGTCGGCACGTATCCGCTCAGCCACGCGATTCAGAGCATGAGCAAGACAAGTGACGTGAATAAAAGCAGGGTAAAATACTTTCAGCTACTTAACAGTAGCAATCATGTAGGCGGCTGCATCAGTAAATATATGAAGCACCTTATTTTCGTCCATGTTATTGGGGAAAAGCACCTTGAGACCTTTATTTACAAACTGAGCAACTGTCTACTGATTGGTTTTAGTTAACTGTCTGCTGCTGATGAAATGTGGCGAACACGGCGTGTCAGGATCTAATTTTTCGACTATCAAGTGGGCAATTTAACGACCTAGAGTGTCAGTAGTCTCATCGACAGAGATCCAGTTGCATGAGTCTCCTATATCTTCCCTTATCCGCCTGACTGTGTCTTCGTAATGAGTGTCCAGGTAGTTTTTTCTTAAAGTTGATTCGAATGGAATGTTCCGGTGACAATATTTTTGTAAAAAACTTTTGAAGGAAGGGTTTTTAAGTGAGTTGAAGGGAATATTTGCCGACACAAGAGCTCTGCATAAGTCTTTGCTTCCCTTATTTAGCTATTCCGTTGTTAATAATCTTTGTTTAAGGTTTGATTCTCTTTGCAGATTTTTCTGATGTTTAATCCTCTAGAAATGTTGACTAAGATGCAATCACCTTTCACTGGACACCTAGAAACAACGACAACTGTAAATAGTCGCAAATATTGTGTAAACCGTGCAAGTATATAGGCCAGATGAAAATATGCACAGAAGACTAATCAAATTCATAGGGCCTTGTAGCGCTTCCCGATTTTATTCTATGATGTAAAAGTACGTGAAAAATGTTCATTTTTCAAGTAGTTAGAATAGAAAGAGATATAATGTCATTTTATTTCACGAGTGTGTTTATGTGAGAGAGATAGGATCGATGGTGCTTAGTTGACACTTCGCTTGTATCACTCATGTAATTTTAATCAAGGTGGGAGGATCATCCACATTTTATTTTCATGACTGGAGGACAATTTGGCTGTTTTCAAAACAACATTTCTATTATACTACGGAGGGAAGGCACATGCAACTAAATTAATCGCTGAACAGACATGTGTCGAGTTGTAAATAGCAATGTTAGGTCATAAATATATCGTTTACTAGTTGTTTGAGGTAATTCATAGGTAAATGAGAATAATTACAGATCCATAGGATTGACATGGAATCTTACAGCGAAACATGTATAACATTAGTTTATAAAATATCAAGATTGTCAGTTCAAGCGGTCGAAAGAAAGAATAGTAGAAGTAATTGACCCCCAATGATACGTGTGTATCACTGTGCTCATATTCAGGCATTTCAACCTTAAACAGCAATTGTAAACTTGTGTAGTTTTTCTTGTATACCGAATGGTCGATGATAAATGATAAAGCCATTCAAGGCCAAGTAAAATAATAGTGTCAATAATAATTAGAAGGAGCAGTGGCTCCCCATCCAATGTATGTTCGAAGCATAGATGTAGTTTACTCGGGAGCACTTTTAATTTATTATTCCTTCATTGTTATTTGCAACAATTATTAAGTAACTTTCAGGATAAAGTTATGAACTGCTCAGTGTATAACAAATCCATTATTAAACTCACTTAACAACGCAGCGCTGATTTTAATTTAATTATCAAATGTGAGGCGAATGAATGAATTGAATGAATTTATTGAACTGAACATAACAGGCTTTCGCCCAGTTACAATGTTCCAATATGCAATTCAAAATAAACACTCACAAACTATTTATAGCTAGGCACTAACTACTTACTACTTAACTACTTCTAAATCTACTATGTAGCATCTTGCACATGGGCGGATCGCCAGCTCCACATGCAACACAGCACCTAACTAAACTACTTTACTACATGAATATATACTAAATCTATCCTAAATCTGTCTGGCCGCGACATCACTCCTGGTGAGGAACTGCTACCACTCTTCCCTGGGATGTCACGACCAGACATGTCTCATGAGGCTCGGAAACCGATACCTCATAGACCCTTTAAGCTGTCAATGTTATTTCCTCACCACTCCTTCCTGTAACAATCCACATGTGTGCGGATTGCCTAGCTCTACATGTAGGCTGTCACACCTGTATTTCACTGCCGAGACGGATTCCATAACTCGGTTCATCTTTCACTGTCTCATTGACAACTTACTTCCTCTAACCTAACACTATTCACTACTTTACTCTACTCTACATGTGCAGACGTACCGAATCAACACTTTAGCTTGAGATAGGTCAGGTCTATCTCCCCCTCTTCCAACTCTACTGTACGTCAGCAGCCAAAAACAAACAAACTAACAAAACCAAACTAAAATAAAACCAAAATAAAACGGGCAGACAAACAACCAACAACCTTATTAGAAGGTATACAGTACGGCTTACACATCAATGAATTGAATCTACTAATTAGAAATATACAATACCTAAGGAACAAAGAAACAAAACTGAACAAATATAAAAAAACGAAACATAATACTAAACTTATAATTATTTTCGCCCTTACTTATTAGTGAGTTGTACTACATAATGTTCCATATCTGTGAATAAATCGAATATATTAATTCCACACGACCGATTGAAAACAATGAACGGACATCACCCCCTCCCCCCATCCAAGGATAGCCACCAATACGGGGGAGAGACCGTCCGATCATCGCATCCATCACTATCACATGTCATTGGTTCTGTTCAATTTCGAACTGTCACTCACTTGTAACTTGTACCATATTCAGTTATAATTTGCTACCACAGACATATTCATTAATAGTTACTTACATATATCTTTGAACGTAGCTATATGTAATTATCTCTGTTTTCTTTACATTTTTTCCCAAATACCTCTCATAATATTAAAGAATTTGGCTATCTTTCCCGGTTTCTTCCATTCCCTGTTTAATAGACTAGAGAGTGTGTACAGTTCATTTTCATTTAGAATTTTGTCCAATTCTTTCCTTTCTATGTATTTCTCTCTAATGTTTCTTGTTTCTTTGCAGTCCTTAATCAAATGAGCCACTTCCATATTTGAATTACATAAAATACATTTATTTTCGTCATTTTTTCTCTTAAAGCTTTATTTTTATACACTCCCATCAGCCACCAGATTATTCCTCTCATTACCCTTTTTGTTAATATTTGTGTCCTTATTGTCATATTCTCACTTATTTTACAAAATTCTATTAGTGTTCTCTTACTATTGCATTCTGTCCTAATTGTTTGTCTTTCTATATCTTTCACTCTTTGAACTACTTTCTTATGCAATCTCCTGTCATCCCTTTCAATATTAGTCACCCAGTATGATCCCATTCCTATGTACTCTAGAAGCTTCTTCACCCCATACACCCAGTAGCCTTCGTTTAAATGCTTCATTTGGTGATGGTAGGCTAAGCCTAATATTTCACCACCTCCCCCAGTCTTTAATCTCAACCAATACTTGACTATTCGCTTATCAATCTCAGCTCGCATACTCACCCCTTCACACATCATTCATACTCCACTGTTTGCAGTTCAGTTAGGTAATCCCATAATTATTTTGCCAAATTTGCTAACGATTACATCTAATGCTACAATTCCCTGATCTACTCCCCAAATTTCTGATCCATACAGTACTTTAGCTTTAACTATTGCATTAAATATGTTTTCCTGGATTTTGTATTCTACGTTAGGCATCTTTTTATCTAATATTCTGCTACTAGCCAAGGCACTTATTCCCCTCATTTTTGATCTCTTTATTTGGTCAGACCAGTTTCCATTACTACTTATAATCGTCCCTAAGTATTCGATTTTTTTACCACTTCTAACTTAGTCCTACCCATCCACCACTGTTCACTCTTAGAATGCTTAACACCCCTTTTACAGACCATTACTCTGGTTTTCTGTGGGTTAACCGTTAAATTCCACTTTTTGCTGTAGTTCTATACCTCATTAATACTATTTTGCATCTTGCTGGGTGTTAATGCAAGTAGAATGATATCGTCCGCAAAGATTAGGCCTGGAAAATCTTGGCACTCAAGACATGGAGAAGCTCCTTTCTCAAATTCTTTCGAGTGGAAGATATCGTTAATAAACAATAAAAATAATATGGGGGACAGTTTACACCCTTGTTTAAGGCCCACTTTAGAAGTTATATCTCCCACTACTAAACCATTCTTAACTTTGACTGAACATTTAAATTCCGAATATATATTATCAATTGCTCTTATAATTTTAGCTGATACTCCGATCTGCCCCAACTTATGGGCAACAGCTTTTCTACTCACCGAATCAAAAGCCTTTTCTAAATCAATTACGCTTATGTACAACTTGCCTATTTTCTTTTTGATATATTTATCTAATATTATTTTAACTACCATTATAGTGTCACTAGTCCTCATTCCCTTTCGGAATCCTGCTTGTAATCTCGACAGGATCGAGTACTCCTCTGCCCAATTCATTAATCTTATTGCCAGTATCCCTGTGTATATCTTGCTTAAAGAATCTAGCAACGTAATCCCTCTATAGTTACTTGGGTTAGATCTCTCTCCACGATTCTTGTATACAGGACAGATGATACCTTCTTGCCATGATTTAGGGAATCTTGCTCCCTCGAAGATCTTGTTAAATATTTTGACTATACTAGCTAGGATAAAGCTATTTTTGCTTGCTTCCTTCCAGAATTCATTGCTTATTCCTGAAATTGCTCCTGCTTTCCATTTCCTCCCTTTCTCTAATATTTCTTTTACTTCAGAGGCTGAAATTTCCTTATCTAAATCGGGCAGGGAGCACCGCAATCCTCTCGAGATTCCCCTCTTCTGAACATCCTGTTTCAAAGTATCTTCACCACTTAATAACTTACTAAAGTAATTTATCCGTTCTCTATGGCTTATATTTACCTGAGTTATATTTTTTCTATCCTTACAAATTTGATTTATTTTAAGCCATACTTTCTTAGTATTATTATTCAGACCCTCTCTGTTTAAGTTGTCAGTTTGTTTCTTCTGCCACAAAACTTTAGTTCTTACCAATAATTCTTTATACTCTTTCCTTTTGCTACAGAATGCAGTTCTTGGTTCCTGCCCGCCTATTTTTATGAATGTGTCTAGGGCTTTCATAACTTCTGATTTTTTTGTCTGCATTCTTCATTGTACCACCCACTATTTCTTTGTATTCTTACCTCCCGAGCCCGCATCCTATGCCCTGCCATCAGTACTGAGTTTTCTAATAGCTTTATCGCCTCGTCTATTTTATTATCTTCCATCGCGGACTTTATTCCTAACTTGATCATTTCAAAGGACCTACCTTCAAAATATTCCTTGAATTCTGCGCTGAGGTGTTCTCTCCATATATATTTTGTCACTGGCCTCTCTTTAATATTATTTATATAATTCCGCCCAGTATTATCTTCCGTGCTTACCATATTAATGGGTAAGTGATGCGATTCTCCCCAGCCCTTAACATTTATCCTCTTAACGAATGGTAATGCCTCCCTAGAACATAATACTAGGTCAATTGCACTACCACCCATTTCTGTTATAAACGTTAAATTACCCAATTCATCTCCTGGCCACCACCCATTTAAAATATAGAGTTCTTCTGTACCACATAATTCTAACAGTTTTCCACCATAGTTATTGCAAACTTTATCTTGACTAATTCTTTTTCTAATTATTATTTCCTCAGCCTCTTTACTATAAATTGGTTTTAAGTCTGCAATCCTCGCATTAAAGTCCCCCATTATTACAATACCTATGTCTTCATATATATTCCTTAATCTGTTTACTTGTAGTGCTAATTCTGTGAAGAATTCCTTGTTTGCCAATGTCGAGTCCTCGGGAGGATAGTATACAAAACCGAAACATAGATTAACCTCCCTGTTCTGTTTTACCCTTGTTTTCACCCACAGTATTTCTTCAATATTTGTTTCTATTATTTCAATTTTCTCCTTTATTTCTTCCCTTATCAAGGTTAGAATACCACCGGGATATCTACCTTTACAAGCATTCCTGCCCCTTGCCTTACTATAAGTTTTAAAACCTTCAATATGTACTTCATATCCCGGTGCTATCCAACTCTCAACAAAGGTAATGATGTGCATTTCTGACATTAATAATTTCACCTGTTCATTTCCTAACTTGCTCAAGAAACCTTCAATGTTGACCATACCAATATTCCATTCTAGTTATTTCTTACTTTTACTCTCAGACGAGTTGCTTGTCTTACTTCTAGTTATTCTCTTTTTCTCCAGTTCTATAATACTACCCTCTGGTGAAGTAACTATTTCTTTGTCTAAATTGTCTTTCTGTCCTTTGCCCTTTCTAATCCATAAGTCTATTACACTCAAGGATTTACCTTTCCCAGCCAGAGTCTTGGTTCTGTCATTAGGTGTGCCGCTACTTCCTGGATTCGTGTCGACTCGACAGTCAGCTGTTTGTCCATCCTCCTCCACTAGGTGTTCGTCACTCTGCCGTCTTCTGTTCCTCTGCAGAGTATGCAGATCGCTGTTGTCATCAGATTGTACGTCATCAGCCACTGTGCAGGCAGCTGACTGACACATTCCTTCCTCTACAGGCCGTTGCACTTCCTGGTGTGATGAACTCAACTGTCTATCCATTTCTCGTAGCTGTGCAATTGACCAGATACGCGACCAGTTACTGTCACCTACTATAAGACGTTTGCCTCTTATGTATGCTTTTAGTCCATAGTTCCTAGCTTTTACTAGGTGAAATCGCAAGACTCTCTGTTCCATGATTGTCTCTTTATCCATATCTCTTCTTACCCAAATCCTTTCTCCTTTCAAGTTCTTCCCATTGAGGATAATTTTGTTCGCCTTCAAAGCAGAAATCAACTTAACCTTAACCCTCTACTGCATGAATTATTTTTCGATTTCGTTTGGTGAAGAAAATTTCAAACTTTAATGTTCAACATACGTTCAGTGTATTAGATGTACCAGCAATTCTTAATTGGGGCTAATAGCTTAACACTCATATGTGATGTGGATTGCCATAGTTGAATATTTATACGACTTTGTCTACAATATTTATCCATTTATACAGGTGAAAAGTTATTTGTTGCCTAAAGGCAACAGTATGCAGTAGAGGTCTTTTCCCTTTGACTCTCCCCAGCCTATAGATTTCATCAATATCTTCTACTTTATAATTTATCTTTATATGGTTATCTATGATATCCAACACTTTATTCGTTAGATCATTCAAATCCTCCTTTTCCTTCTCTGGGATGCCGTATATGAAAATATTTTTCCTCTTTGCGTCCTGGATAGTAATTTTCTGTTGCCACTTTAATTTATCAGTTTCTCCTTCAATCTCCTTCATATTCGACTTCAATAATTCTATTTCCCTAGAGTTTTCCACCACCTTTTCTGTCATAATTCTTCTCTCTTATTTTATACAGTCTTTCATTTCTGTCATATCATTTCTCAGCTCGCGAATTAACTCCCTCGTTTGCTCAAACTGGCACGCATCTCTGACTATTTCCCTAATCTTATCTATGTCCTCCCAGCTCAATGAACCCGTTGGTCCAGGGTTCATTTCTATGCCTCCTATTATCAGAAGAATTGCCACCACTGCTGCTACCATCATAGTTCCCTCAAGCCCAGATTTTCGTAAATGCACCTTATCATTTGGCGTACACACACACTTCACTCGCCCGTGCCATCGGCCTATGGCCGCGCGATATTGCTCTATAGCAATATTCATACTTCTCACTCAGCACTCACTGCACAATACAACCTCTCGCTTCGCTAGCTCGATTACAACTGATGTGAGGCGAATGGAGGAGGATAGGTTACCAAGGAGAATAATGGACTCTGCTATGGAGGGTAAGAGAAGTAGAGGGAGACCAAGACGACGATGGTTAGACTCGGTTTCTAACGATTTAAAGATAAGAGGTATAGAACTAAAGGAGGCCACAACACTAGTTGCAAATCGAGGATTGTGGCGACGATTAGTAAATTCTCAGAGATTTGCAGACTAAACGCTGAAAGGCATAACAGTCTATAATGATAATGTATGTATGTATGTTGATTATAAACATGTGAAATATTTACTTATCACAGTTAATGATACATGAATTCAAATTTGGTATGGGAATAATTTGAGACATTTGGTGCTATAGTGTTGAGTGAATTTGTGTTTGGGAATTATTGGAATCCAAGTTTATTTTGACATTTATTTAATTATTCTCCTTTGCTTCAATTTTAATTATTTCCCTTTTTATTCAATAAATTGTTTCATACAAGTCTGTCCAACCTTATTTCGACTAGTTACAGTGTAGAGTAGTTACACATGTGCCACTGAAACAAGAAAACGAACTGATCGCGCCTTAGTAAAGAGTCCTCACGGGCTAAGAATTCTGTTTACGCCGAGGCAGGACCTACCACCGATCACAGCGAGCTCTGCACCTCACAGTTGAAATTAACAAATCTCAGGTCGTGTCCAATGATTCGGGAATCCAGTTCTGATAGTGGGTCTTACCTCACCCTCAGCTAAAATTTCGTTTTTGGGGGTAGGTAAACTGGTAAGTGAGCAAGTAAGAACAACAACAAGTAAGAAAAGAAATCCTGTCTTTTGTGTTGATTGAAAATACTTCATTACATTTATCAGTAATCATTACGATAATTAAAGGCTCTCTCCACAATCATTATTCATCCATAATTCCGAGGGTACAGCATTACCTTCTTCCTTATCCTACCTTCCCCAAGAAGATAAAACAAGATCTCAGTATAAAAATAATATACCTTTTAAGTTCTACCATTCCGTCTTGAGCTTCCACTGACATCCACACACAAGATTTTTACTTGACAGTCAGGTCAGCTATTCGTAACTCATGTTCTACGCTGATGTTATAAGATCCGAGTTTTAACTTCTTTAACGCCCTTGCGACTGCATATTTTGAAAGTTCCATCGCTCGTTTTAGAAAGCTGTGTTATTTTTATGGGTAATTAATGCACTTTTTTTCAATATAATGGTTTGAATACTTCACTCTGTATTTCCTTCTAGAGACACAGTCTCCTATCATTAATTGAAATATTATGTTCAATTTGACATGGCGTAGCTCTAGCGTCAAGGAATTGATAACATAATTCTGAAATTGCCAACTTGACAGCGTATTTTCAATACACTGAATTACTGAATAATGAATCGAATGCCACAGTGACCTTAGTGAGACGATGAGTATCCTTGTTAGTTTTGCAGTCACAATTCAGAAAACCGAGCTCGATAGCTGCAGTCGCTTAAGTGAGGCTAGTATCCGGTGTTCGGGAAATAGTGGGTTCGAATCCCACTGCCGGCAGCCCTGAAAATGGTTTTCCGTGGTTTCCCATTTTCACACCAGGCAAATTCTGGGGCTGTGCCTTAATTAAGGCCACGGTCGCTTCCTTCCCTCTCCGTCCCATCATCGCCGTAAAGACTTATCTGTGTCGATGCGACGTAAAGCAACTTGCGAAAAAATCAGAAATATAGCACATCCGCGGTAACTACTTCACATGTGTTAAGCTGGGAAGTGAATGTTGAAGAAATGCTGGAATAGAGCTTACCGTCCAGATGCAGTAACTCCGCCAGTCTACGGTCAACGTAGAACACACTCTGCGTACTAGAATAAGGATTAAGTCATTTCATTAAGAACAACTCAGCAAAGATGTTGACAGGAATTCTAATTTATATTTTCTGAAACTAAGTTAATATCAAAGATGTGATTCAATGGAAGAATACTCAAAATTAAGCTTGTGGAACGTTTTTTAAAGTGTTAGGTAATTTTGTGAAAGCTCTGGGCCGTATGTAGAGTAAAATTAGTATTTCCTTGGACCGTTTCTATGGTCGCCTATTTGCTTCTTACAGAGTTCTAGGAGTGGTTATGTTCCTACAATCTTTCTTAGTATCACTTCATTCAAATGTAGCATTGCCAGTGCATGAAAGCATTGAAGAAATTGCCTGAATGCTAGGGAAGTCAAGAAGATGAGCACACCCGGTCTTGGTTTCCTCGAAAAGTGTAATGACAATCATAGCTGGGAATTGATCGTTAGAAAGGCGGCTGTGTGGAAAGGAATCTCGTTGATAGCCGATAAGGCTTCTATTTATAGCTGCAGAAAAAGACTTCAGAGAAACCAATGGCTGGGTATAAGACAATTATTGGTACTCATAACAATCTATTCCTTTATTGAGCTGGGAAATAATATCCCTCGTTAGAAATAAAATGTCTGCATTGAACAGAAATATAAGAACGCAAACCGTAAAGGATGTACTTCAGTTTGAAGTATGTAAAATTTGCGCTATGATTATACCACAAGGTTAAGGAACTACGGATAATCACGTCGCTGTTCGAAGCGGTACCGTACTGGAGACGTCTTCTCCTTTATTAATCCAAGGGTGAAATATGCAGAATGCACATCGACTATATTTCAAAAGTTTACCTTCTGCATGTGAGGTTTCGCGTGTTCATATAAGCTATACCTATACAGGGTGTTCCCAAACATTTGTTAAGTAAGCGGGGGGTGGGGTGGGTGGATAGTGCACCCCAAAACAACACAAAAACCTTGCAGTAAACATATGCCCTACGGTCGAAATTATACGAAAAACGCATGCTTATTAATTAGCTGTGGAGTAGTGGAGGATAGATCGTGTTTAGGATTACTTTTTAAGTCAGTCATGACATATGGACAGTACAGTACTTCGCCAGCGTTTGCACCAAGGTTGTCATTGCATACGTCTAATGCCTGGAGTGTTCAAACGTATCCGACAATCAATGAGGTGGCATGCATTCAGGCGCATGATGAGCATTTTGAACACTTTTTGTATTAAAATTCAGAATCCCTGCTGGCACACCAACATAACAACAGCTACTCGATGTGGGATATGCCAGGTAAGGCTATTACCAATATTTCCCGTACAAAGTTGGAAAGTCTGCATCCTGTAAACGATCGGCCGGAGAGCGTATGTTCATCGGGATATTGTGTGCTCTACTATCCGTGAAAGCACCGCACGTACGTATTTCACTCGCTCGTGTTCGTTTGAAGGCCCTGGACACGAGCGCGTTCTCTCTGAGCGGTGAGCGCTTGAAACCATGTTCACGAGCGAACTATGCTCTCGAGAAGAACAATCGCGGGAAACAACAGGCAATGATTTGAATTTTTGTTACAAAGCTCTGTAAACTTGAATAACTTATCCTTTTATTACGACTTTGTTTACGTTTAATCTAGGGATTTTATTTATTTTAGCTCACGCCGGTCTGAACTCAGATCATGTAAGGATTTAAGGATTAACGTTTGTTCTGATTTGTCTTTTTATTCCTTACATTTTACGCTCAATGACATCTTCGTATTAAAAACGCTGAATCGGTGACAATTAAATTGGTGATTTCGATCCTGTAAACAACATTAAATACAATTATCATTTTAAACACTACCTTCCGATAAACATAGGAATAATACATGAATTAGAACTACTAACAACGAAATAAAAATAGTAAATTATGTCCCTTCTGTATCTTTAGTTCAATTTCTTATATTCTATTTTGATTGTCATTGCAAATATTTTAATTAATACGATTTGGATCTTTTTCTTGAACACAAAACCGAACTATCACATTATGCCTGGCAATCAAGAATATAAATGATACAGAATAAATGCAAAATTAAAATGTGCGTTTGTTTCGAAGATAAAAAATATAGGAATAAAGACTGAGAGCCAGAAAATTAAATAACGATTGATGTTCATTGTGCTCTAGATTTTATTGTTATATTTAGTGTTTGAAATTCATTCTCGTTTCCATTATTGCATAAAAGAAAATTAAATATGCGTTTTCCCCAATATTTCAAATTTAAATGTAATTCCCTCATTAATATGACGTATTTCTATTAATCATACAAATAATAAAATATTCCTTCCAGATGCGAACAAAATCAACTACACGCGGCTATTTTGTATCAACAAAATATCGATGACCCTATCTAGGTCGAGAGAACTTCTTTTATCTGACAACAGATATCCATTAACAATATACTTTCTGTCATTTCCTTCCCTAGATGCAGGAATAGGGAGTATTATTCGCGCAATCGTTGTAAGTTCAGGGTAAACAGTACAGTTTTTATTCCCGCATTTATATTGACCGCCGTCATCGACTGCATCTCTGGAAAGATGAAGGTCAACATCCTGTACTGACACTGCCTCGTCCGTTTTAGAATCACGCCAATCCGCAAATAATAATTCCATATTTTTGCTTGACGGCCTTTTTAAAAGACGGATTGCCCTACAAAGTCAAAAATGTAAATACATTATTGTAAACCAAAACAAAACGTATACATTATTATATGACTTACACTATCACTGGGGGTGGGAATATCAGAGGACGTAAGTAAGTCAGTCAGTCAGTCAGTCAGTCAGTCAGTCAGTCAGTCAGTTAGTCAGTCAGTCAGTCAGTCAGTTAGTCAGTCAGTCAGCCAGTCAGTAAGTAAGTAAGTAAGTAAGTAAGTAAGTAAGTAAGTAAGTAAGTAAGTAAATATGTAATGCTGTGTTTTACCTAGTACGATTATAGCATTCAGGTCTTCTCTTCCACCTCACCATGCACATGAATATATATATATTACTTCATATTAGATTACAATGACCAAATATATCTATCTATCTATCTATCTATCTATCTATCTATCTATCTATATATATATATATATATATATATATATATATAAAATAACATATCCTGACTGACTGACAGATTCATCATCACCGAGCGAATACTTCTGGACAAAAATAAATTAAATTTTGGAGATATATTTATTATCGAATGTAGGTGCTCACTAAGAGAGGATTTTTTGATATTTCGTCGCTAAGGGGGGTGAAAAGTGGAGTGAATTTTTTAAATGAGCATGTCTATATCTCAAAAGCTTTTTAGTTTACAGACGTAATAATTGGTACTTAGAATCCCCTTTAAAAATAAAAGAATACGTATTTTTTCTTTCAGAAAATCCCCTTAAGGGGGGGTGAACAAAAGGTGCAAAATTGGTTGAATACCTTTTATGAGGATACTTATATCTCAAAAACTGAAGGGGTTACAGGCATGAAAGTTGGTATTTGGAGTCATTAAAAAAAGAAAAACCTATCCATTTGTTTCTGGAAAAAACAACTAGTGGGGGAGGGGGTGAAGAGGAGTGACGAATAGGGTTTAATGAGAAAAAGACTGTGTCTACAGTATATCACAGAAACGTAAATTGTTGCAGACATTGAAAAATGGTATTTGGAATTTCCTGAAAACGCAAGGAAACATAGAGACTTTTTCTTGGAAAATCCACTTAACGGGGCGAATTTTTAAAATGAGAATATCTATAGAACATCTCATAAACTTAACATATTACAGACGTAAATAGTTGTAATTTTTATCCCTTTTAAAATTAAAGAAACATGTATTTTTTGTTTTCGGAAAAGCCACTTAAGGGGGGTAAAACGTACCGAAATGGGGGTTGAATTAGGCTATTCTTATCAGAATAGTGATATCTCAAAAACTGAACATGTTATAGAGGTGAAAACTGATATTTTGAGTCTCCTTTAAAAATAAAGAAATACGAATCTTTTTTTTCGGAAAATCCATTTAATTGAAATTGAAGAATTATTTGAATTCTTTGTAAAGGAATACTCATATATTAAAACTAAAGATGTCGCAGACGTGAACATTGCTATTTGAATTCTCCTTTAAAAGTAAAGAAATATGTACCCTTTTGTTTTCTGAAAATATTCTTAAGGGGGGTAAAAGGATTGAAAATTTAGTTGAATTATTTGTGTGAAGATACTCATATCTAAAAACTAAGGATGTTACTGACGTGAAAATTGGTATTTAGAATCTCCCTTAAACATAAAGAAACACGCATTTTTGGAGGAAAATCAACTTGGGTGGGGGTTGAAAAAGGAGTTGACATTTTTTTTATGAAGATGCGTATATCTCACAAACAGAAGATGTTACAGTCATTATAATTGGTATTTGGATGCTCCTCTAGAAATGAAGAAACACGGATTTTTTTGTTTTTGGAAAATTGACTTAAGAGGGGAGGGTGAAAGGTAGTGAAAAAATTGAATTCCTTTCGTGGGGATATTTATGTCTCAAACGTGAAGGTTACAGACGTGAAAATTGGTATTGTAAATCTCCTTTATAAATAAATAAACACGCATTTTGTGTGGTGTTGGTGGTTGGGGGTGATCTACTTAACAGAGGCTGTGAAAACAGGAATTGGATTCTTTTTATGAGGATAATTATATCTCAAAAACTGAAGATGTTTCACACATGAAAATATGTATTTGGAATCTTCTTTCAAAGTAAAGAAAAATGCATTCTTTTGTTTATGGAAAATCCGTTGGAGGGGAGGGGGTGAATGAATTGAAAAATTAGTTGAATTCTTTGTATGAGGGCACTTACATCTCAAAAAGTGAAGATGTTATAGACTTGAAAATTGATATTTCCAATTTCCTTTAAAAATAAGGAAATGCGCATATTTTGGTTTTCGGAAAATCCACTTAAGGGGGTTAAAAGAATTGAAAAATCGGGTGAATTTTTTAAAATGATTACGGGTATATATACTGTGTATGTCAAAAACTTATCATCTTACAGACGTGAAACATGGTAAATGAAACACACATTAATCCTTGGGGGGGGGGGGAATCAACTTAATGGCTGGTGGGGGTATGAGGGAGGATTTGATTGATTTTCATGAGGAGACTTATGTCTCAAAAACTGAAGGTTATAGACGTGGAAACTGATATTTTGAATCAACTTTATAAAAAAAAAAACATTTTTGGGAGGAAGAGGGTGAAATGAATTGAAAAAGCGGATGAATGTTTAAAATGAGTACGGTACCTGTATATCTACAGTGTATGTCAAGAACTTAACATGTTACAGACGTGAAACTTGGTATTTTGAAAGTCCTTTGAACATACAGGATATATGTATTTGTTTTTGGTTTTTTGATAGGCACTTAACGACGATGAAAAGAAGTGAAATGAGTTGAATTATTTTTATGAGGATACTTATATCTCAAAAACTGAATATGTTACGGACGTGGAAATAGGTATTTGGAATCTCTTTTACAAGTAAAGAAACATTTTGTTGTTTGTTTCCTTTTTCGACTCGCGAGAAGACTGGTCCTCACATGTACAGTTCGATGTCGCGTGGTCATCTTAGCCCCAAAAGGCAATACCACAGAGTAGTTTACAAATAATTTCTGGGGTAAATGTTACTAAACATTTCGGTGAGTTTTTATACTTTAGGTATTTTCAGATAATATCTGAGTACATTAGCGAGGAACGATTACTTTTAACAAATTACGAAATCTAAGCGAGCGAAGCCGTGGCTAACTGCTAGTGTAAAAATGATTATTGAGTATTAATATATTGAACCCAGTTGATTCATGCCATTGGCATATGGATAAGATGTTATGAGAAAAATATATATGGGAATGAATATTTCGGATTGAAGTAGGACATATGTGGAAATTCGGCAGGCTGAATCATGTCTTCAGAGTTACATGTGTAAAGGATTGGCGGACGTAAAATCATACAGGGCACTAGAATTTTCCATTTGGTAGAGATAGAAACTGGAGAACGAGATAGGACAGAGCTAAAGATATCTACCGGTGGAAATTTTGAGGCGATGAATCACAAGGCAGCGAGTAGTATAATTGGACAGTTCGGCGGCCACCTCCATCTCAGGCTCCCAGTGGCCACCTCCACCTCCACCTCAGCCAGAGGCCTCCCAGTGGCCTCCTCCACCTCCACCTCAGCCAGAGGCCTCCCAGAGGTCTCCTCCACCTCCCGCGGGAAATTTGAATTTGTAAACAAAGCCACGTGCTTTTTGACAGCTGTCATCGACAACAACGCATCGCTAACCTCAGTACTGCCATCTTGACGGGCCTAAACCTCAGTAGTGCCAACTTAACCTAACTAGCGCGAGGTAAACAAAGCCACGTGCTTTTTGACAGCCACGTGCTTTTTGACAGATATGTAAACAAAGCCACGTGCTTTTTGACAGCTCTCATCAACAACAACGCATCGCAAACCTCAGTACTACCATCTTGACGGGCCTAAACCTTAGTGGTACCAACTTAACCTAACTAGCATGAGGTAAACAAAGCCACGTGTTTTTTTTTGACAGCCACGTGCTTTTTGACAGATTTGTAAACAAAGCCACGTGCTTTTTGACAGCTCTCATCAACAACAACGCATCGCAAACCTCAGTACTACCATCTTGACGGGCCTAAACCTTAGTGGTACCAACTTAACCTAACTAGCATGAGGTAAACAAAGCCACGTGTTTTTTAGACAGCCACGTGCTTTTCGACAGATTTGTAAACAAAGCCACGTGCTTTTTGACAGCTGTCATCGACAACAACGCATCGCTAACCCCAGTACTGCCATCTTGACGGGCCTAAACCTCAGTAGTACCAACTTAACCTAACTAGCGCGAGATAAACAAAGCCACGTGCTTTTTGACAGCCACGTGCTTTTTTGACAGCTGTCATCCGCCATCTTTAAACTACAGAGCACCGTGCTGCCCTCTTTCGTCACCTGTCATCGGCAGTGCTGCCATCTTGACGGGCCTAAACCTTAGTGCTACCAACTTAACCTCACTAGCTCGAGATAAACAAATCCACGTGCTTTTTGACAGCTACGTGCTTTTTTGATAGCTGTCATCCGCCATCTTTAATCTATAGAGCACAGTGCTGCCCTCTTTAGCAACTTACCTTTGAAATGTGGTGGCGGATAATTTGAAAAATGCTTTTCGACAAGCAGCCATCTTTAATCCAGAGAGAACAGTGCTGCCCTCTATGTGGTGGCGGCAAATTGAAAAATTCCACATGCTCTTGTTTGAAAACAAACTCACGTGCTTTTTTGACAGCTGTCATCTGCCATCTTTGAGCACAGTGCTGCCCTCTTTAGTTTGAAATGTGGTGGTGGTAAATTCCACGTGCTCTTGTTTGGAAACAAAGCCACGTGCAGCTGTCATCCGCCATCTTTAATCAACAGAGCACTGTGCTACTATCATGCGGGCAATTTCATCACCTGTCATCCGCCATCTTTAATCCACAGAACACCGTGCTGCCCTCTTTATGGCTACTACCTTAAGCACGTAGTAGCGGACAATTTGAAAAGTTCTGTTAGCTATCATCCGCCATCTTTAATCAAGAGAGCACCGTGCTGCCATCTTTAGCTAGATACCTTTGAAATGTGGTGGCGGCAAATTGAAAAATTCCACGTGCTCTTGTTTGGAAACAAACTCACGTGCTTTTTCGACAGCTACCATCCGCCATCTTTAATCAACAGAGCAGGCGGATGACAGGTGATGAAATTGCCCGCATGATAGTAGCACAGTGCTCTGTTGATTAAAGATGGCGGATGACAGCTGCACGTGGCTTTGTTTCCAAACAAGAGCACGTGGAATTTACCACCACCACATTTCAAACTAAAGAGGGCAGCACTGTGCTCAAAGATGGCAGATGACAGCTGTCAAAAAAGCACGTGAGTTTGTTTTCAAACAAAAGCATGTGGAATTTTTCAATTTGCCGCCACCACATAGAGGGCAGCACTGTTCTCTCTGGATTAAAGATGGCTGCTTGTCGAAAAGCATTTTTCAAATTATCCGCCACCACATTTCAAAGGTAAGTTGCTAAAGAGGGCAGCACTGTGCTCTATAGATTAAAGATGGCGGATGACAGCTATCAAAAAAGCACGTAGCTGTCAAAAAGCACGTGGATTTGTTTATCTCGAGCTAGTGAGGTTAAGTTGGTAGCACTAAGGTTTAGGCCCGTCAAGATGGCAGCACTGCCGATGACAGGTGACGAAAGAGGGCAGCACGGTGCTCTGTAGTTTAAAGATGGCGGATGACAGCTGTCAAAAAAGCACGTGGCTGTCAAAAAGCACGTGGCTTTGTTTATCTCGCGCTAGTTAGGTTAAGTTGGTACTACTGAGGTTTAGGCCCGTCAAGATGGCAGTACTGGGGTTAGCGATGCGTTGTTGTCGATGACAGCTGTCAAAAAGCACGTGGCTTTGTTTACAAATCTGTCGAAAAGCACGTGGCTGTCAAAAAAAACACGTGGCTTTGTTTACCTCATGCTAGTTAGGTTAAGTTGGTACCACTAAGGTTTAGGCCCGTCAAGATGGTAGTACTGAGGTTTGCGATGCGTTGTTGTTGATGAGAGCTGTCAAAAAGCACGTGGCTTTGTTTACAAATCTGTCAAAAAGCACGTGGCTGTCAAAAAAAACACGTGGCTTTGTTTACATCATGCTAGTTAGGTTAAGTTGGTACCACTAAGGTTTAGGCCCGTCAAGATGGTAGTACTGAGGTTTGCGATGCGTTGTTGTTGATGAGAGCTGTCAAAAAGCACGTGGCTTTGTTTACATATCTGTCAAAAAGCACGTGGCTGTCAAAAAGCACGTGGCTTTGTTTACCTCGCGCTAGTTAGGTTAAGTTGGCACTACTGAGGTTTAGGCCCGTCAAGATGGCAGTACTGAGGTTAGCGATGCGTTGTTGTCGATGACAGCTGTCAAAAAGCACGTGGCTTTGTTTACAAATTCAAATTTCCCGCGGGAGGTGGAGGAGACCTCTGGGAGGCCTCTGGCTGAGGTGGAGGTGGAGGAGGCCACTGGGAGGCCTCTGGCTGAGGTGGAGGTGGAGGTGGCCACTGGGAGCCTGAGGTGGAGGTGGCCGCCGAACTGTCCAATTATACTACTGCAGCGCGCAAATGAGTAATGGGTATGGTAGCAGGAGTACATATATCATAACACTGCGAAGGAAGGTTGGAATCGAGAAGAGATTATTATACAATGTGAATGAGACTCTCATAATTACGTATACATTTTATTAAGGTATCCTGGCAGCATGTGAAGTTCAATATGTGATAACCAGAGACAGGAAGTACGGTGCAATCAAGAGGGGAAGTCCAGATGTGTGTACTAGAAGTACGCGGGCTGCATGACGCCACGCGCCAATTATGAGCTCACTCTAAAGTTTAAAATTGAACGGGTCGGACGTGTTTCTACGATCATCGCTTGGAAATCGTGGAGTCAACATTGAGTATTTCTGTAGGCAGAAATCATAACTGTAACTTTGGAGACACCTACTTAATCCGCAAGGATTTTCCCATCAGGGAAATATTAATGGTTGATTTTCACAAATTGATACGTATAGCTGTGTGAAGTACCGAGCCATTTGTTATGCAAGCAGTGCGGAATTTCATAAGTAATGGAGTCGCGAGTCAAATTAGAACTTGTTATTAATACTAACAGATTCCGGTGGAAGGTAGCCTATAGTCTGAACTGTTATGTGGACGGAATCGTGAGAGAGATTATTTCATTGTGTTTCTTTAAGCTGTGTGATAATTATTTTTTCTTTGCACAGTGTATTTCGTCCTGTGCGCGACGTGATCTACAAACTGTGCCGTGAGTCGAATTGTTTCGGGACATTGTACAGTACATCAGAAGAAGAACTATGCAGGAGAGCTTTAAGGATCGTCGTATTTCCAATATTTTGATGGAATGAGCGCAGCATCGATGGGCCGACCTGATGGCTGAAATGGTGCATTGCTGAAATATGGAACGACGCGGGTAAGGGTGAGTACATCTGATTTTATTTAATCCATAATCAACCACTTCTAGCTGATCAAATTAATTTGGATCCCTTTGGTCCATACTGAAGGATACCTACCTTTCTTACCTATCAGCAAAAGTTCATGAGATCTGTCTCTTGGGTCGTATCGGGTTCTTCGTCACTTGCTGAGGTAAAGGTAGGGTTCAGTAATTCTAATATATCTAGTCAAATGAAAGGTTTGTTTAAAAATGTTCCTATTTATTCAAATAATTCCTGAAGCATTTATGATTTATCAACGGTATCATTGAACTCAATCGTGTCCACTGGACACCGCAATTGTTTTTACATAGAAAGTCAGAACACTGGTGTGAGCCTTTGACGTAACTGCCTGATGGGTATCCTTACAAGAAATCATTGTCTCAATCATTAATTAAAGAAAGGAAAGTCTGGAAATCCTTAAATTCGGCTTCCATGTGAGGCTACATGTACCATCATAGTGATTATTTATGGTCCAGCCCTCGTAACACGAACTCTGGACTCTGGATATAATTAAGGCAGTCCAATCGGTGTGTACCACACAGTGGTTATACGACATGGACCCTTAATTGAATCGATGTGACCTGCGACTATGTGATGGACCGACATCTAAACTTATAAGTTACTTTAAAGCCATTGTGGATGATGACCGCAAGGAAAATGATGCTACAGTGGCATATGGCCCTAATTTAAGTCACTGAGGTTGATGACCCCCTGACCATCCAAGTTTCTAAGCTGAAGGCTAAACACAATTAAGTTACATCGGTTGATGACCAAAATTTCCACTTTTCTAACCCCAGCACATTTTTGCTCAATCAAACAAAGTCAAATAATGCAACAACAACAATGCTCAGAATAATTTGTTGCAGTGAAATCCATTACCTTCGGATATGTTCCCTTAATCGTTAAGTTAACATTTATACCCCGGAAAATAAACTACGATTTCCAGAATGCATCTTGAAGTTATTCGCTTGATTTTAAAGTTATTTCTAAATACGGTTTTCACTCAATTTAATAATTAAATAAATTTAAATGATTTAATGAAATCTTAAAGAACAACAAATTTTATTTCCAACGACGAACGGTTTCTTCACAAGTTCCTACACAATTTTTGACGTAATTCGTTTAATCATGTTTGATGTTTATCTGTTGATTCCTGTAGCTGGAAAAGAACTATTACATCAGTCATGTCCAGTTTTATATCCTGTTGCATGACCTCACACTTTAAATCTAATCTAACCCTAACCATTATTACCACTTGGATAACCCTAATAATTACGTACAAACCAAAGTAATTCGCCGTATAATTACGATGTCATATCTCGTCATAACATTTTATAAAGTTTGCGCACCCCTCACAAACAAAACAATCATCACTACCATCGCTCTATATTTTGGACAACCCTGAATTTGGCTAACCTTGCTCACTATACTCTAAGTTAGTGGTCTCAAATGTTCATTACGATCTCAATTAAACAAATTCACAGTATCGAACTACTCGCACGTTATTCTCGGATGAAAATTTCAACTAGATTCCGTAATTATTTATTTCCGTTGCCACGAATGCAATCTCAATTCTACACGTAAACCACTACATGTTCAGTTATACAAACTGCCCCCCCCCCTCGATCAGCTGCCGGTCTTGACGCAAACGATCCTTCTCTGTCTGTCAGTCTCGATATGAAACATCTGTTCATCATGCCTGACTGACCTCAAAGAATGAAACATTTAACTTCGCAAAAGACTAATTACAATATACGATATATTCTGACCAACCAAATATGCACATAGATTTACTTTTAAAAGTCCCACAATAATTGTACACATCGCAAATTAATACCGGCGCGGATTCTGCTTTCCATTTCCAACATTATAAAATCTTCGTCGGGCTTCCACAAGTCCCGGCTTCATCGACAGGTTTCCCCTACACCTGATTCACAACACTAACCTCTGCTTCCCAAACTCACGACCATCACTGAGAGGAACTGGAATAAAAATCCTTACTAGAATCCACGACGTCTAATAACGCACAGTGCTTTAATAATGAATAACTTCGCATAAAATGATATCGTATTTTGATAACTGGATTTTCACGAAAATGACTTACAAAATTCCCTGATATTATTGTCACTCAGACACGGTTTAAACGGACATAGAATACACTAAACACATGACAAATTCACCGACATGCGTTACTCAACACTACGTACAGCGCTTCCATCCGAATGAAAATGGATAACCACGGACCCCTTTTGCACCAACTCCATCAAAATTCCAATTGAAAATTTTACATGGAATGAACATCTTAATTTGACATCACAAAATATAGGCAATAAAAGCACGGAAATGACGATCTACATTGGACATGATATCACTTTGAAACCCTATTTAATAACGTTTTACAACATCATACGCCACTCGCAAGACTTCAAAAATTTATCCAAGTGAAAAATAAAAACAAATGACCCTTTTTCGTCGTATTCTGACATTTACAGAAATCACACAGGGGCGACCAACTGCGTCGTATATACCCCATAAAATAAACTATAAGTTAGACATCATAAAACAAGACATAGTAGGTGGTAAGATGGTAAGTCACATACCTTAAATCACGCCAGCATTAATCTTAGGGCTCACCTGTGACCCTGGCATTTTTATTTAGCCATTTTTACATTTCTGGCTGTACAGATCATATTGTCTTCCGGTTTCCTGGAAATAAAGCATATAAAAAAGAAAATGCCCTTCGCTTGTCGTTCTTGTTGATCGCACAAGACGTATTCTAATTATTTCCCGCACACGAATTTCTTTCTTTACCACACACAATTAATACAAATTTCGTCGGTACCTTGACCGTCCTTTTTGTACAATTATTTCCACTCAAGAAAAAATCTCCACATGGAGTCAAGACCCCAGCCACATCGGTTAAAATCTGTCGGTTGAACTTAGTCTACTTTTCAGCCTCGTGATACAAAATGCAGGGGCTTCATCATGGCGTCCCTTCTTATTTATAGAAACTTCCCCCTCTCTCCGGGCATTTTTCTTTGCCGCCAAGAAAATTTCCGTAACTTTTCCGACTTAACTGAACTGTAATTACAAGAGTTTTGAAGGTAACCACATACTTGCTACATTGCCGGCGGTAGTGTTCATGGACATTTAAAATTTATACATATTCAATTAGCTGGATAAATGACCTCATTTGATAGGCACTATATTTTTGTCGACTTGGCGCGGGTAAGCTAGACACGCGCGTCCTTCTGAAATAATCCTCCGAAATGACTTAGATTCTTCCGCTGTCGACACGTGCGAATGACGTCACGTATCCCAGAGCGTGGGACGGAAAGTAGCTATCCCCTCGCCACGTGTCAACTCCGTGCTATCAAGAAATCGAACTTCTTATTCCAATGACAATTTAATACGTAATATTCTTAGGGCACAAAGGTCATGGGTTCATATTTCCCCCAAGACAACGAATTCCTTTCGCACAGTGACAAGGAATTTCCTTTAAAACAATCCAGATGGTGAAATTTCCAATTTGGACGTCTGATGAAACATGACCTTTGAACATAAATTCCTTTCTTCTCTCTTATGCAGTTGCTTATCTATTGGTGTACGGATGTTGGTTGATGCCTTCTGCTTCCTGGTAGTTCTCCACTGAATTTCCGACTGAGATATTTATTCCTTCCTCGCCGTCAAAGTCTTCCTCGCTGTTAGAGTCTTCCTCCTCAGAACCTTCCTCAAATTCTCCCTGTTCTATCCGGATCTGCTCTGTAAGATTCCAACACTCCTCAAATTCTCTCAATATCACAGAATCTGGGACTTGCCTACATTCCCTACATCGTTTCAGTGGGTCATCCTGCTTTTCTTCGAGCGGTTCTACATCTTGATCCTCCACTGATTCAATGAGGTTGACTTCCTGGACTACCATATCTTCAGGTTTGCAATAAACCTTCAAATTGGCTGCATTGAAAATAGCCTCAGAGCGTCCATCTAATGACTGGATTTTATATGAATTATTTCGGAAACTCTGGATGACTTTAAATGGACCCATATACAATGGTGCAAACTTCGCGTACTACTTATCCTCAGGTTTTGAAAGAGCGGGTTTACGAACAAGCACATATTCACCTTCTTCCAAGGGCCGATGAAAACTCTTCTTTTTGACGCGTCTCAAACGTCTTGCCTAGCTGTCTCTTCAATGCACATCGCTTGAGTCGACCGTGGGTCGCTCGGACACTTCACCACTGCGTGCCATAGTCTCAGAGGATAAGTATTGGAATGAACCACATTTGGGATGCACCCTATAGATTCGTGGATGGTGCTATTCACGCAATCTTCTATGATGGGTAACACATCCACCCATCTCCAATGCTCTTGAACACAGAAGATCCGACAGAACTTTGCGATGACCTGCATAATTCGCTCTGACGGATTTCCCTCGGGATGGCGAACTGAACTAAGAATATGGCGAATTTCCAGCCTTTGTAACTCCTGCTTTAATTGAGCTGATGTAAATTGCGTGCCGTAGTCCATTAATAAAAACATGAGCTTTCCCATAGTTGGAATTATGGTCCTATTTTTAGCTCTCAATATCAATTTAGTGTTTGCCTTCTGTAATGGACATAGCGACGTGAACTTAGAGAATACATTCACGGTTACCAAGACATATCTATTCCCTCTACGTGACTTGGGAAGGACTCCGTAAATATCCATCGCGAACAATTCACGAGGTTTAGCTGGTAAGAGAGGTACCGGTGCCTGTCGAATGAGGTACGGGTTCGCCTTATCCCTCTGGCATGTGTCACATGTAATTACAATGCTTCTAACGTTTTCTCGCAGATGAACCCAGGTGAACGTTTCCTGAAGGGTAGCGGTGACCTTGTCAATCCCACCATGACCGGTTATCCTATGGGAGTGCCATATAAGTCCCTTCCTAAGTCTTGGTGGCACAAAAATTCGAGACTTAGTGTGGTCCTTGTCCATGAATTTCAACAAGGTGTTGTCGACAAACAAATAGCTCTCAGCTAGCTTCTCAACTTCTCCACGTCCTGGGTCGTCATGTAGAAATTCTCCCTTCAAGAACGAAATTAACCTGACACAGAATTGGTCTTGTCGTTGACATTCTGGTAAAGGTGCCAGCTCATTGAGAAAGGTTCTGTCTTCGTCAGTTAACTCCACGAAGTTCACTTCATGTTCGTCATCGTTTGGGTTTCGACTTAAGGCATCCGCCAGGACATTAGACATTCCTGAACAGTGCTCGAAGGTCAGATCGAACTGCTGAATAAACAGCGCCCACCTGGCTACTCTCTCGCTAGCAACTACCGTCTTCATCACAAAGGTTAAAGCCTTGTGATCCGTCCTAATGTTTATAGGGAATCCAAAAATCATCTTTCTCCAGTGCTGTAGTGATTGAACAATTGAGGCGTCTATTTGCAAAACCGGCCATCTCCCAAAAAAATTGAAATCCACTTTTTGTGCTGAATGTGTTCTCTGTCCACTTTTACACAAGGTGGCAAACTATTAGCTGCAAGCTCAGCCTCCAACCAGCTTATTTACTTAATCGAAAATTGGGGTTGGTTGCAAACACGGCCGTCTGCGTATGGTTATGAGTTGCAATACCGGCCATCTCCTCTAACGCAAGAGAGCAGAGCAATCGCAGGAATTGTGCAGGAAAGAACCGCTGATTCATGGTGACTATTGTAGGTGTCGTAGTTCTGTTCTAAGGAAAGTTGTGGTTTTTACCATAGAACTGTGTAGCTATTATAAATATATAGGGAAAAATGGACAATAAGGTTGATGAAGTGACACCTGAGAGGGCCAGAAAAAGGCAGAGGAATCCAGCTTCTTGGAAACGAGGAAAACAGAAAAGGGAAACGTAAGTGTATCTTTTAAGATTATGTTTTGATGTTCTTCAGTGAAATATGTTTTTAAACATTGCTGCTTTTTGAATTTGCACAATAACAGGGGTGTTTTGTTTTCAAACAGATATTGTGCTTCAAGTGACAGGCCGAAACTTCCAGTGTGTGGGCATTCAACAAAAACTCACCAGTGTATGGCTGTAAAGAAAGCTGATATAACTACCTTTCATGATCAGTTCTACAGATATCCTGATAAAATAAAACAAGATTGCTTCATTCTGAAGTACATTGACGTAATGCCTCCAGTTCGGCATAGGCCTAGTGCTGCCACCAGGGAAGCAAAAACTCTTTCGATAGTATATTATATGAACAGAAGCACAACTAAAATTCCTGTGTGCAGGGAAACATTTTTAAGTGTGTTAGGTATTACAAAACACAGAGTACAGGGAGTGGCAAAACGTTTTCATAAGTCTGGTTTAATGCCAAAAGAAAATAGGGGAGGTGACCGTAGAACCCAGATATATTCACAAAAGAGGGATGCAGTTATAAGTATCATAAAGCAATTCAAAGGTCTGGAATCGCACTATTGTAGAGGTAAATCTGTTGTTAGAATTTATTTAAGTAGTGAGTTAATATTAAGAGAATGTGGCGCATGTATAACTCCCAAACTGTCACTGAATTAAGGGTAAAAGAAAGTCTTTTTCGCAAACTTTTCACCACATCCTTTAACATTGGATTTGGCTCCCCACGTACAGATGTATGTTCCAAGTGTCTTGAATTAGATGAGAGAATTAAACTGGCTGACAATCCAGAGATCTTAAGAACAGAAAAAACCTGCATAAAATGAGGGCTAAAGCATTTTACCAAGTAATGAAAGAAGAGAGAGATGATTTGCTGATTCTCTCTTTTGATTGTCAAAAAAATTTCCCTATGCCTAAAATTCCAGACCAGGCAACATATTATAGTAGGCAAGTATATTTATACAATTTCACCATTGTGAGTGGTTCTTCAAAAAAGCCATTGACAGATAACACATTTATTTATTCATGGGGTGAAAATGATTTGCCGAAAGGAGCCAATGAAATAGCATCAGCGCTTTATCATAAGCTAAATACTACCAATATGTCCAATATTTCTTTTATAAAGTGTTTTGCTGATGGATGTGGGGGGCAGAACAAAAATTCTGTTATGATATCAATGCTCTCCTTTTGCTTTGTCACAAAGGCACCTAAAAGCATTAAGGAAATTGAGTTAATTTTCCCTGTGACAGGCCATTCGTTTTTATCATCTGATAGAGTTTTCGGGCTTATTGAAAAACAAACGAAGAAAATAGAAACTTTAATACAACCTGAGGAATTTCATAGTGTTCTTTCTCAGTATGGCAAATTATTTTTACTAGGAAGAGATGACAATGTTCCCGACTTCGACTGGAAAACAGAATGTATTTCTATTTTCAAGCCTACAGGGAAATGGCACTTCAAATTTTCTGCTGCAAAAAGGGTTATTTTGACCAAATCAAAAGGAGGCAATTCAGTGTTAATTCAAGGTGAACCCAACTACAGAATAGACGTTGGAACAAAATTTGGAGTTTGTAAGAAAGGCAAGAATGTTTTGATGATGAATCCAAAAGTTATACATGCTGGTAAAATAGTAAACAATTTAAAGGCAAAAGATGTTGAATCTCTATTGACCAAACATTTTGGGACTCAGTGGAGAAATGTTGAAGTGCTTAAGTTTTACAAAGAACTGATTGATAAAAATAACCTTCCACAAAACAACCCAGAAGATGAGGGAGATGAATGTGAGCACAGTGTAGACAATGGCATTAATGTTTAATTTCATGTTTAATGTTTTTTAAAGTTTATTTTTTTAAATTTATTTCTGGTTCGTTTTGTGTAAATGCATTGGCTTTTTATACTGCATTGATTTTTTAAGTTAACTTTTAAATAAAGCATTTTTTGTACATTTTTATTCCTTCAGTTTCTTTAGTTTGGTGCAAAACCGGCCATCTCCAAATTTGAAATTTAAATATTTCAAATAATTATAGGAATAAAACATTGGCATTCTGTAACATTAATTACAATGCTATTTATAAGCGATAAAACAAATACAAATAATTCTAAATCTCTTTATTTAGATTTTATACGTTTTTTTGGTCTCCTGAAAAATTTAACCATTTGGAGATGGCCGGTTTTGCAAATAGACGCCTCAATTGCAAGCATTTCTAATTCAGTGACACTGTATTTAACTAGTGCTTCCTAAGTTTACGGCTAAAGAATGCCAAGTAGTTCTTCTTCTTGGGTTCTTCTTCTTCTTCTTCCTCTTGGTATAAAACTGCACCAATCCCTACGGTGGAAGTATCAGTTTGTAAGATGAAGGTCTTATCGAAATTCGGATACCCTAGCTTCACACTTCTAGCTAACATCTCCTTAGTATCCGGAAATGAAATCTCATGCTCCTCAGACCATTTCCATCGATTGTTCTTTACTAGCAAATCTTGCAGTGGAGCCACAACCTCCGTGTAATTTGGGCAATGATCACTGAAAAACTGACTCATACCCAAGAACTGTCGGACGTTCTTTTCCTTGATAGGCCTTGGAAACTTGTCAATTGCCTGCAATTTCACTGGGTTGGGGCGTACTCCTTCACCATCAATGATGTGTTCTAGGAAGAGAACTTCCTCCTGCCCAAAATTTGATTTTTAAGTTGATCTTAAAACCAGCAACGCTGATATTTTCAAGTAGCGACTCGAGATGACGAAGGTTTTCCTCGAAATTCTTCGATGAAAGCAATATGTCATCGACATAGCGCGTAGTTACTGCCCTAACTTGTTCGGTGAGGTTGCGATCTAGGGCACGTATGAGAGCTGCACCGGCATTTTTAATTCCAAAGGGAAGGCGCTTAAAAACATACGTTTGTTGGTCATACAGGAATCCAGTGAACAATTTGGACTTAGGATCGAGCATTATATGATGATACGACGAGGTCAGATCAATATTAGTGAAGCGGCGCTTGTCCCTAATCTTCCTAATAACTTATTTAATGGGAGGTGCTCTATCATTTTCAGGGATTAGCCTCTCATTTACGGCCCTCACATCCAAACACACCCTCGGGACCCGTCGGGCTTCTGAACGGTAACTAAGGAATTTACAAATGGTGTATTTGCCTTGGAAATCAACCCACTTTCTTCCATCCCTTTAATAATTTTTCCACCCTCCTGGCGATGTTTCTCCGGAATGGGATACGGCCTACGTTTGAACGGCTACCAACTATTTACAGCCAACACATATTTGAAATTAGGAATGCTTCCTAGCTTTGAATCGAATACATCTTGATATTTGAGAAGTAGTTCTTTCATCTTAATCTTCTCTTCAGCCGTCCCTGGGCATTCTGACACTTTCCGATATATCAAATCTTCTGCAGCCTTTCCCAATTCAATCTCGAGGACGTCCCACTCTTCCTGGTTAACCTCTTCTGTTCCCTGTTCTATCCCTTCTCTATCTCCTTAGAAACTGTAGTGAAATGGACTTCTTCCTCACACATTCTTCTCCCAGGCTGACCCAACGATTCTTCGTTTAGAGCTATTAATTCCGGTCCGTCATCCTTCCTACATTTCACCTCTCTCCTTCCTAAATCGATGACGGCGTTACTTTCAAATATGAAGTCTGCTCCCCGAATAACTTTATAGTGCAGCTTCGAAATTACAACAAAAGGATGCGAAAATGTCATGTCTCCTATCTGCAAATCCAAAAATGTCTGCGTTTTACAAATGGCAGTTTTGTCGGGAATGACTCCTCTGATTTTGATATTTGCTACTGGAATTTCTGGCAATTTCTTCCGAGTAGACGATTCGTTGAAACAATTTTGTGAAATTAAGCTGATGCTGGTGCCTTTAACCAACAAACAGCTCACCTTAAATTTGCATATACTGACATTAATACTTGGTAGCTCTCTTATTTTCCTAACCTCCTGCCTGCGGTGGTCTTCCGCTAAGTCGTCCGGTTGTATAATCCAGGAGTCAATCTGTGCTACTATACAGCCGTCGCGAGAAACATATTCAGGATGTGTGTGGGAATTCTGTCTCGTAACCACTACTGGAAATTTGGCGGGTGTTTCCCCGCTCATTTGACGAATTCAGACTTTTGTCGAAATGAGGCGCGTTAGGGTTTAATTCGCTATCCTGGTGGTATGTCTTCCGTGTAGCTCCAGTATGGGACATGTCTTGAGCCCCTACACAGTCAGTGTTGACTTCCCTTCGTTGGATGCTGTCCTTCCATTTGTCCTGTCCGGTACCTGACCTCAGCTCTCTCAGATACTGGTCTCTTTCCCTTCTTCTCTCTTCAGGCCCGTGCCAACGGTCAGAATGTCTGGAATTTTAATAACCATTCCATATTCTTTTGCCTTCATTCCCGCGATGGCTCCTTCGTCTTGGATCAGAGTTCCCTGGTATCGACTCTGATTCCTTCTCCACTGTTCACGGCGTCTGTCACACTCTTCATGATGGTATCTAGGCTGTTCCCAGTTCTTTCTACCTTGGTTTGGTCTGGTGTCAAATCGTCGCCCCTCATTCTCGTATCTAGGTGCTCGTGACACTTCTCTATCTGGCGCACTCCCTTGGCTGTGATTCACGTCATTCACCTGGTGCTCCGAATGCCTGACTATTCGTGGTGGTGATTGATGCGAATGGGTATTGTCCAGCTGTCCCAATATCAATTCCGCCTGCATCGGGGTTTCGACCTTCGCAGCAATTAATATCCTGTGGACATCCAGTGGGAACTGTTTCTGGATAGCCTGAACCAGTTCTTGCTGACTTGGAGCTGATTCCAGTTCCCTGAACTTAACCAATTGTTCTGTAATGTATAATGAGTATTTGGGCTGTCCCGCGGTATTATACCGGCGACTATATAATTCTAGCCTTAGGTTCTGCTGAATCTCAGAATTCCAAAATTTTCCCAAAAATACTGTCTGAAATTCCTCGAATGTGTCGAAGTTATATCGGAAACCTTTGAACCAATGTGAAGCAACTCCGTCTAAGTACCGTTCTACCGTCCTTAGTTGCCTCTCTTCAGGTATCCTATCATCTCGGATATACTCTCTGAGCTCTCTAAGAAAACCCTTTGGCGTCTGGGTACCACTGCCATCGAATTTCTTAGGCTGATCTTCCTTAAGTCGAATCATGTTTATGACGTTCGTGACTTTTTGCCCCTGAGAATGGGTAGAATTGTCAAAGCGTCCGTTCCCTGTAAGATGTATGGGACTACTAGTATTGCTAGGACAACTGAACGACATATCTGAGGTGCGGCGTGATTTATTAACCACTTCCACTATCTTGGCTTGGACTCCTACGATATTGCTCACTAACCCATCCAGTTCTAATTTCTGGGCACTAACTTCCCCCTTAAGCAAGTCGAACTTCTTGTCTGTCTCCTCGTGAACGGATGATAGCTCGTCATTGAAGATTAATTATGATGTTTTAATTATTATGTTATTTTATACGATTCCAATTGATTAAGTAGAGCCACAGCACAAGTTTATTTGAATATTTAACGTCGTCAGAATATCATTTGGTTAGAAGTCAGGGCATTTCTGGTATGCTGTAACTAAATGTGTTTAGGGACATCGCTTCGATTCTCGACCGGGTCATTGGACTTGGGTTTTTTACTGATGGTTGTCGCCATGGATTTATTTGTTTACATGTGTGATTTATATTCCTTGTATGTGTATTTGACAACACAAATAATTTTTTATGGTTGCGATTTATTGACTGTAGACTCAGTTCCATTTGGTTGCCATGTCTTTGAGGCAGGGGTTCAATTCCCAATGCAGTAAAACCAGTGTACTTATACGTTTTTGGGGAATTGTATTTGTTTATTTTCCGTAGGGCCTTTCGCTACAGATTTATTATTAGCGTGATTTTGTTAACGTATAATTTCCTTGTTGGTTGAACATAGTAATTAGACAGCTGGTTGTGTCTGTTTATGATATTAAATTTTTGGTTGGAACTACTCACGTCAGTGAATTAGATCAGATATACTCGTTCAGTACGTGTTCGATTCGCAGTACTGAAGGGGAGAAATGATTCGGCAAGATGATGATTTTATTTTATTTTATTTTATTTTATTTCATATAATGTGATTTAATAAAATTTAATTTCATTTGTAAAATGTAACACAGGTGAATTTTATTTTTTGAACAATGATGTTAATAATTTTTATAATGAAACCCGATATGTAATGATTTATGTCGGTAAATGCTTTTGTTATAACCAAGCCGTAAAGGTGGATCCACAAATTATATAAACGAACTTTAAAGCACTCGATGTGTATTTTACCTAAGATTTCAAGATTTTGAATGAATGTTGTATTGTGTCAAAGAGTTAATGAGTGGAATAAATTTAAAAAACCGACTTAACAAATTTAATAAGTGATGCATTTGCGCTCAATTGAACACTATCACTTGGAAGATATAACCGAATTATGTGATATCCGTATGGATTATTAATGGGTTTTCATGTCAGTTTACCTTGTGAAATGTTATTGATGATATCCATTTTTTATCGTTCTTAATTTATTTTTTCATGTCGTACTGTCAAAGTTTAAAATAAATGAGTTTGAAAAAGTTCTCACCCTTTATCTTTTTATTATTTTTACTCTTTTTTTCCTGCCTATTTACTTTAGTTTTTATTTTTTCGAAATATCACGTGAGATCACCCCTATTCGACCATGGGATTAATAGCCGGAGCACAACTTATAGCCTGGAAGGGTAGAATATTGATAATAGAAACAGTGTTGAAGGAGGAAAAATTGCGCGCAACTAATATCCTATATGTAAAAAAATAGGTCGCGCATGAAATTTAATAACATTTTTCAAAAACGATTAACAATTTTAAGTTAATCTTCTACCAGGGCATCCGTAAAAATTGAACGGTTGTGAATAAAAGCGTTATGTTTACATATAATCATTGTTGTTGTATAAAATGTCTCCAAATAGTTTCTTTGGAGGAGCGAATAGCACTTACCCATCCGATACTTACGTGAAGAAGTTTCTACTAAGGACAGACAAATACTGTGAATGAATTATCGTAAATGACAATGCTATGGGTAGGTAAAGCAAGGATGGAATTATTGTGTCCGATAAAGAAGCCGACCATCGCCAATTCGTGTTTTAGAATTTTTTTAACTTAAAGGGCGAATTCTACCACGTCCAAAGAAGGATGATAATTCTTCTCATTTTGTAAGTGATTACTAAAAGCAAATATTTTCGAAGTGCTACGACTATTTTTCCATCGTAGCCATGCTTTAGACGTCATAGTTCACATTCAGTACCATAAATCCCTTCAACATTTTGAAGGTCAGTCATGATGAAACTGTTACGTCACGAGCCAACATCTGACATTTAAATTTGCATAAAAGCACAAACTAAGCACATCATGGGTGAGAGCAAAAAATGATCACTTCACGTCACAACTTTCATACTGAGGATATAAACTCATCATAGAAATCACAATGAACCATTAAGTTACGGGAAATTTAAAGCAAAGCAACGGAATACGAGAGACATCTTCGATACCGTTCGAGCGTCTGCTTATTAGGGAGCAATTTACGAATGCGGGTGTACGTTTAGGATTGAGAAAAACTTGTATGAACGATATGAAACGATACGTGAAGTAGCAGCGAGGAGAGATCCTTCCTTTATGCTTGTGAGGGAGCCACCGATCCTCACAAGGTGTGTTATTACTTACACAGAAATATTAAAGGGGAGACTACATTATTTTGCAAGTTCACACAGAAGCAATAGTAGGAAGTAGAGTGTTCAAATATTGCTCACAGGTTAGTATAGAAGGTTATTTTGATATCTATTGCACGCACTGCGGAAGTCATCTACGAAGTCGGAATACTTGATTTTCAAATCACTCGCGAGGTTCGTCCCATCGCACTTTGATGCGCAATTAAACAAAATATCATCTAAAACAGCGCACATCAATCCACTTTCAATATGTATGAATCGTTCATTAATTAGTTAAATACACAATACCTAACAATTTACACAAGTGAGCCATTGATTAAATGCATATCAAATCTTGAATTGACAGTAATGGTGCTGTGATCAAGAGCACATGGTAATGGTGAACTGTCGAAATGCAGCTGATTCCCGCCCCTCCATCTTCGATCAACCAATGCGCATGAGACCATTTATTAGAAGTACCAACGTAAAAATGTCAACACTTGGTGTCAATGGACATGATGTCACTGATTAAGTAATGGCAGGCTGTTTCAATAGCATGGAAGCAGAATACAACAAAATCATATAAGTTAATATGCTACTTGCTCCGCTTATTGAGGATACTCCTCAGAAATCCACCCTTTCAACTATGAACCTGGAAAGTGATCAAGTGACTTCATCTGTGGCATCTCCAACAGGAGAGAACATTATTATGACATGTGATTCAGTATCAGGAACTTCATTCTCTTCGAACAAACCGAACCAAACCCCATGGTGCAACAGCCCAGAAGGGCCATGGCCTACCAAGCGACCACTGCTCAGCCCGAATGACTGCAGATTACGAGGTGTCATGTGGTCAGAACGACGAATCCCCTCGGTCGTTATTCGTGGCTTTCAAGATAGGAATCGCAATTTCACCGTCAGATAGCTCCTCAGTTGTATTCCCGTAGGCCGAGTGGACCTGAAAGCAGCCCTGAGATCCACGTAAGAAACCGTGGTCTGGCAGGGAATTGAACACAAAGCCTCCAGGTAAGAGGCAGGGATGCTACCGGCACACCGCGAGGCCATCTCATACCCTTCGAGTATCCGTAATAGTTCATTCGATGTAAGGGCTTTCTTGAAACAAAAGACACTGTTTCCGTAACGATCTTCAGGAAGGATGCGCAACTTCAGCCCAGAATTACGTGACCAAACACTGAAGAAGCCCGCTAAAAGCTCACCTCATACTTAAAATAACAGCTCTAACATAGTATCAAAATATGTTTTCAGTGATCTATAAATCTCGATGAAAATGACAGGCACCCTTCGACGATGAAATCAGTCAATTCTTCCGCTGCAAAAACACTGCTTCACTGTGAACGTTATTTCACTTAAGAAAAACACTGCATTGTAATGAAGCTGATTGAAAACTGATGAGAAGTTACAAATTGACCTGCAAACAAATTAGGCCCTAATTCCCGTCACAATCATGTGTTTACCGCTAGGTGGTGTTGAATCATAGTTCCCATTCATCCCTCCGGAAGGACGTCAGGATTATCTGGGTTTTAACAATACACTCGAGTGCTTTAAATAAAGCAGATAAACCGTTCATTGGTCGATAGTCTGAAGCTCAGAGAGGACATGAAGTTTTTTCTGTAGGCCGTGCTTTTGCTTATTTTCAATTAGTAAGAAATGTCTCGTTGAGACTAGATGAGTGAAAATGTAAATTATTACAGGAAGTTTGATGGGAAGTGTTTGGTTTATCATGTCAGTTCCAATATTATGAGGTCCTTTGGCCTTGGTTTTTCTGCTTCTTACTGCGTTTCTGACTTGAGAATATATTACCGGCTTAAAGAAAAAATTGTTTCTGTAGTATGCTGAGCAGAATAGTTTTGGTTTAACACCTGCTCTTTAGTATCGGAATTGGTAGCGAATGGAGTTTTGTTAAAGTGGTCACCGAGTTCGTCAAGAGGGATGATTACGTCAGGTGAGAGGAGCGTAGTTTAGTTTGACAAATTCTTTCACATTCTTCCATATCGTCGCTGTCGATACACCTATCTTGGTTCAAAATATAAGCGTAACGTAAGAGTTCCTGATCTGTTGCGTAGTGGTACTCTACATTCGCCGGTAAGTTGTCAGATTGTTCGACGAAAGACATATTTTAAACAACCGATGTGCTACGCCACGTCTGACTCCTTGGCTGAATGGTCAGCGCTGACGCCTTCGGTTCAGAGGATCCTGCGCCAATTCTCGGCCCATTCGGGGATTTTAATAGCGTCAGGTTAATTTTTCTGGCTCGGGGACTGGGTGTTTGTGTTTGTCCCAACACTCTCCACTTCAAATTCAGACAACACACACCACTACCAACCACCAAAAAACACGCAAAAGTGATTACATCCGTTCACGTAGGGTTGGCGACAGGAAGAGCATTCGGCCGTAAAATATGGCCAAATCCACATGTGCTAAACAGTTCGCACTCGCGACCGCACAGGTGCGGGAAAAGTGGTAGAGGAATAATAATAATAATAATAAGAAGAAGAAGAAGAAGAAGAAGAGATGTGCTACGCCACGTTTCTTCATAAGGTTACGTATTTCGTCACTGAGCCATGAGGCTAATGCCCGCGTCACGCTAGCCTTACGCTAGGGGGCATTTTTGTCGAAGAGCTCGGTCATCGCTGGTTCAATTGTGTCACTTTCTCGTTTATGTCCATGTGTCTGAATACATCGCGCCATGGTAGTTTCGCAACATTTTTAAGTAACTTTTATCCGTCAATAGGCTTTATGTCTCGGTATGTATCTGCTCTACAGGATGGTCTATATGTCTCGTTACCCCATAACTTTACATGGCTTTATAATAATATAGTATAATATCAGGTAGTATGGATTCAACGTCAATCAGGCTTGTGTTTATTTTCGTGGCGTAACGTGTTTACGCATCCAGAAGGTCAGTATAGCCACCATTATTTTCGTGGCACAAAATAATGCGGCGCCATGACCTGTGTGATATTTTACGAAGCAAACCTTATTTGATTGTATCAAAGGCAGCCCTAACAGCATCCTGCATTCGTTCTGTTGTTTGGTATCGTTGTTGTGATAACTTTTCCTCAATAAGGCCCTAGAGGGCAAAGTCACAAGACGAGCTATCAGGGTTTCTGGGAGGCGAATCCAGAGGCGCCGGAAGATGTGCCGTACCGCGTCCTATCCACTTATTGAGAAACACTTTATTTAAATGTTCCCTGGCAGTGATGGCATAGTGTGACGGTGCTCCATCCTGTAAAACCAGGAATGTCCCAGGAGATTCAGTCTTTGGAGCTCTGGAACAGAAAATCCCTGTAACATGACGAGATAGGAGTGTTGATTTACTACGCCATCAAAGAAATAGGTGCCTATCAAATGTTTAGCGGACATAGCTACTCAGAGCATCACATGTGGGGTGTTATGTTCCAGCTCTTCGTAATAATGATGACTTTCCTTGGACCGGATGTAGACATTCCTCGCACGTGCACTTTGATAAATTGGACATTCATCGGAGAAGAGAAGTTCAGCCCGCTGCATAAGTGTCGGAAATACCTCCAACAGTCTTGCGCATGCTGCTTAATACTACGTATGTCATCATCACTTAGCTCGTTGACGGTTGCTGGTTTAAATGATTTCAATCCACGATCCTTCTTCATGTGTCGTAACATTGTTGTTTTTGGGATTCCAATCTCAGAAGACCGTTTGGGGTGTGACTTGTTTGGTGACCGAAGCACAGATGCCTCCACTCCTGCACATGTGGTATGTCGTTTGGTTGGTGCTCCTGGCCTCTGTTTGTCTTTGATACTCCTCAACAAAATCAGTTTCTTTTCCCAACGCAGTATTGTTACTTTAGGTGGTGCGGTCTGCGGAATCGTCTCGTGAAATCTCGTTGCACATCCTCCATGGTCTTGCCAGTATGTGGTCGTTCGTGAGCCCAAATACTGACAACATGACGCTCTCCCACACTATAGGAGATTGTATAGCCATCTCTGCAAAAGAAAAACTGAATTAGGGATAACAAGATATCATTTCGTGGGGGCAGGGGGTAACAAGACACTAGTATAACTGGGGGGTTCAGCCGCCAACACCGCCACAGGCACACCGCAGAGGGCTTCACCGCCACCACCGACACCGGCTCTCCGCAGAGGCCACAGCCACCACCGCCACCGCCACCACCGCCACCACCGCCACCGCAGGCCCTCGGGAGAGGCCTCCTCCTCCTCCTCTACACGCCCTCGGGAGAGGCCTCCTCCCCACGCTAGCTAAGAACGCGACCCTAACCTCACATCCGCTATCTTGGAGGATCTTAACATAACTTTTAATGCGTAAGAGAGCTAGCCTAACCTCATGGAGGGGCTTAACCTCAGTTATACAGCCGGATGCCCTTCCAGACCCCTAAGAGCGCGACCCTAACCTAACATGCGCTATCTTCGAGGGATTTAACCTAACTTTTGAGGCACAAGACAGCAAGCCTAACCTCATGGAAGGGCCTAACCTCAGTTTTATGACCGGATACCCTTCCCGACGCCAATTGCTCAAGATGGCGGCTATACACGCCTCCTCATGAGGCGCCATAAGGGTGCTTCCGCAAGAAATTTTGACACGCATGACAGCAAGCCTAACCTCATAGAAGGACCTAATCTCAGTTTTAAAGCCGGATGCCCTTCTCGACGCCAATTGCACAAGATGGCGGCTATACATGATGCTTTATGAGACGTCTTAAGAGTGCTTGCGCAAGATGGTGGCTGCAAGATGGCTGCTATACATAGGCTCTTATGAGACACCCTTGGGGTGCTTGCGCAAGACGGCGGCTACAAGATGAAGGCTAGACATGGCTCCTTATGAGACGCCATAAGGGTGCTAGCGCAAGATGGCGGACACAAGATGGCGGCTATACACGGCTCCTAATGAGACGCCTTAAGGGTGCTTGCGCAAGATGGCTGCTGCTCTTATCAAGAAAGCTAGCTTAGAGGGTAACGTGCCGTGCTGGTTCGATTCATTAAATTTGGGGCTTAAATGCAAAATGTCAAATATCTCGAAAAAAGTACATCGTAGAGCAAAACGGACAAAGTTTTCTGCCTAATACTTACGTTCGCAGTATCAGGAACATGATAGCATAAGAAGAAAGTAGTCTAATGATGAGATCAACGGTACGGTTCCTACATAGGCTCTTTGGCATTTGGTGTGTTCCAGCTTGTCTTCAAGCAAGTTTTCGTAACTTGATCAGCTCTTGGTATGGTAGAGGGTATACCGTACTGTACTGGTTCGATTTATTAAATTTGGGGCTTAAATGCAAAATGTTAAATATCTCAAAAACGTTGGGTCGTAGAGCAAAACGGACAAAATTTTTCTGCCTAGTACCCAGGTTCGCGGTATCACGAACATGAAAGCATAAGGAAAAAGTAGGCTAATGGTCAGATCAACGGTTCTGTTCCTACTTAGGCCCTTTGGCATTGACAGCTATCTAATTCTACAAGATGGCGGCTATACATAGCCTCTTATGAGACAGCTTAAGGGTGCTTATAGCTGCTGCTTTTATGAGACGCCCTGAGGATGCTTGCGCAAATGGCGGCTACAAGATGGCGGCTATACGTAACTTCTTATGAGACGGCTCAAGAGTGCTTGCACAAGATGGGCACTGCTTTCATGAGACACCCTAGGGGTGCTTGCGCAAGATGGCAGCGACAAGATGGCGGCTATACACAGCTCCATATGAGACGGCCTAGGGTTGCTCGCACACAATGGCGGCGGCTCTTATGAAGAAAGCCAGCTTAGAGGCTACTGCGCAAGATGGCGGCTAGTGTTATGCATGCAGTAGAGGGCAAATTGAAATTCCACGTGCTCTTTAAAGCTACGTTCTTTTTGACAGCGGCCATCTTTAATCAACAGAGCACCGTGCTGCCAACTTTAACTACTACCTTTGAAATATGGTGGCTGCAATTTGAAAAAATCTACGTGGTCTTGATAGCTGTCGACCACCATGTTTAAACAACAACGCATCGTGCTGCTAGCTTTACGACACTAAAACTCATCCTTATACATGTGGTGGTGGGTAATTTAAATAATTCTACGTGCTTTTTTGACAGCTGTCATCTTTAAACAATGGCGGCTATACATAGGCTGTTAAGGCATCATCCTTCTCCTCCTCTTCCATCTCCTCCTCCTCCGCCTCCTATGTCAAGGCATAGCTTTATATCTCTATCGAACATGTTTAAACCTGCATCGCCAAGGCAAGAGTGTGCAGCAATAACATCAATGTGCATGTTTAGACTTGCAGATCACAAAAGAAACATAACAAGACTAGAATTAAACACTGTACTGGACACAACATGCGCTCAGAATATTGTTTGATGTGTTCAGATCACTACATGAGTGATCAATACTGGAATCGAACACTGTATTCGATACAATATGTGTTCAGAACATGTCAGGGGATACCTTTGTTCTAAGAAGATCATTTCACAAAGAAGTTATAAAGACAAGAATCGAACACTGTACTCGATGTCGTTAACTTCAACATGTGATCAGAGCATTGACTGATGTGTTCAGAACACTAAATAATTGATCAAGACTAAAATAGAACACTGTACTCGATACAACACGTGTTCATAACATGTCAGGGGATATCTTTGTTCTAAGAAGATGCATTCAAACAGAGAAACAATAAAAAATTATTTACAGCTTATGCAACATAGCGGCTGTTTAACGTCCTCCTCCTCTTCCCCCTCGGTTAAGTCATAGCGTTATCGAACATACAACGCGATCTTTTGCATAAGGCAGTGCACATACTGCGTAGCCAACTCGCTTGGTGAACGATAATATGAATACAACAAAAGTACAACTTCAAATGATTTACCCTCTATCATTTTTCTTGTGCGGAAATGAAAACTACAGAAAAAATTATACTGCGTAGCCAACTCGCTCGGTAAACGATAATCTGATTTAGTTACAATAGAAAAAACATAGATTCAAATCCTGTTCTATTATCGCAAAAACGGAAAGTGAAATTAAACAGAACGATTGGTGCTATAAGTAATACATTGGTTACAATTAAGCCCCTAGCAGTCGAACAATTTATCGCATAAACATGTAACATGAAATATCGGCCAACCTCTTGGCATGTGTTACAAGCATGTAGCTCATGAGGAAAGTAAAATTAAACAGAAGGCTAGTGCTATAAGAAATACACTGCTTACATTTAAGTCCTTAGCTGTTGAACAAGTTATCACATAAACATGTATCATGAAATATCGGTTCGGAAACATACTTTTTCAATCTGTTAGCATGGGTTACAAGCATGTAACTTATGCGGAAAGTAAAAATTAAACAGAACGCCTATGCTATAAGAAATCTGCTTACATTTAACACGTTATCGCATAAACATGTGACATGAAATATCGGTTCGGAAACATATTATTTCAAACAGTTGGCATTGGTTACAAGCATGTAGCTTGTGCAGGAGAGGACTACTATGGAAAATGCTGAACCGAAAATATAATCGTGCTACGCACATGATAGGAAAGGGAACCCAGAGGTTACTTCTTATCATAAGGGCAAAAGGATGAAAGGACTCTTCCTTCACCTCCTCCTCCTCCTAGGGCTAATGGGCTAAAGGGCTGATGGGTAAAGGGCTAAAGGGATAATGGGGTAAAAGACTAAAGTGCCAAAGGGCTCCTCCACCACCTCACCACGCCCTCCTCCTCCCGGAAGGAGTTAGCTGAAGTGGGTACAATTTTAAGAGCAGCAACACACTCATCGATTGTTATCAGCAAGAACGCTTCTACTCTGTTAAGTGTAGCAAATTAATCTCTATTTGTAAATGGTTTTTTGTTCAGAACGAAAGACATTTATACCACACATAACAGGGAACCCAAAGTTACGTCTTATTAGAATGACCTAATAAAGAATAAAATCCCCGACCTATTAGTGGTGCGATGAGTTGCGTTTTCCTAACAGAAATCAGTATCTGCTTGATTGTTTTAAGTGTTTGGAACACTGAACGTTTGAAGATGGCAGCAGTGAGGTTAGCGATGTTCTGTTGTTGGATTTTAAATTCCGCGCTACGACATCCCTTTCAGACCGTGTACGCACAATTGTGCGGGTTCGTATTTTAGTTATCCCTGACCGTATTTGATGTTTTTTCGGCGCTAGACCGGACTGCAGTGATTGTGCGGGACACGTGGCGTGTATTTCAATTGCTTTTAGTATGCGCTTGACCGCCAGGGCGAAGGAAGAAGAGTTTAAAAAGCACAGTTGATCGGCGAGATGGCGGGAAGCAGTAGTGCCAAAAGTAAGTATTTATTTATTGCGTTTATATTAATCTAGAAGCTTTACTGAATACCGGAATATATTCAATGAAGTGTGTACATTGGTTAGTGAACGTAAATTTTGAAGATACGTCATCGTATGTGATACAACGAGGCTTTGAATTTTGATACGCACAATTGTATGGGTCCTGTTTTTCGGATGTTAGTTTTTATTTTGTAAAATAAACTATCAATATGTTTGTTGAGGAGAATTTTAGTCAGTTTTAGACAAACAAACAAAAATTCACGCCTCCGGTTTTCTTTCAGGTCTGAAAGGGATAAGGTGGCAGCCTTGAGGTTTAGCACCGTGAAGATGGCAACAGTGAAGTTAACGATGCTCCATTGTCCTTAAAAGTGAGAAATCACGCGTTATGATAAGATAGCAGCACACACAAGCGACGGTCGCACGCTCTAGTGGAAGAAGTTTAGTACGATAGTTGATGCATGAATCTTCGATAAGTAATGTGTACACGCTTTAAAACATAACTATTCTTTGTGATTTAAGTTCATGCACATAGGTTATGCTAAGGTAGCAGCACACAATTGCGATCGTTGTACACTCTAGCGGAAGAAGTTTAATATGATGGTCGATGCATGCAAAATCGGTAGGTGATGGATACAAGCTCTAGCAGTTGAAAATAAAAAAGTACTACTGCTCTGTTCACAAGATTTTTAAACATGGCTATTCTTAATGCTGCTGCTAACGACGTAGAGGTAGAATTGATTATCTTTGTGTTTTGACGAGTTCTAAATACATGGGCGCGGATTTTAAACTTAGCGTGCGGACGTAGCATACCACGTGACCGTGACGTCAGGACCAAATGCTCTTGCTTGTAAACAAAGCCACGTGCTTTTATGACAGCTGTCATCTCGACGGACCCTAACCTCACTTTTAAGGACAATAGAGCATCGCTAACCTCACTGTTGCTATCTTCACGGCTCTAAACCTCAAGGCTGCCACCTTATGCATGTCGCAGCGCTGAATTTAAAATCCAACAACAGAACATCGCTAACCTCACTGCTGCCATCTTCAAAATTTCAGCGTTCCAAACACTTAAAACAATCAAGCAGATACTGATTTCTGTTAGGAAAACGCAACTCATCGCACAACTAACAGGTCGGGGATTTTATTCTTTACTAGGTCATTCTGATAAGACGTGACCCTTGGGTTCCATTCCCTCTTATGTGTGGTATGAATGTCTTTCGTTCTGAACAAAAAACCATTTACCAATAGAGATTAATTTGCTACACGTAAAAGAGTAGAAGCGTTCTTGCTGATAACAATCGATGAGTGTGTTGCTGCTCTTAAAAATGTACCCACTTCAGCTAACTCCTTCCGGGAGTAGGAGGGCGTGGTGAGGTGGTGGAGGAGCCCTTTGGCACTTTAGCCCTTTACCCCATTATCCCTTTAGCCCATTAGCCCTTTAGTCCATAAGCCCTAGGAGGAGGAGAAGGTGAAGGAAGAGTCCTTTCATCCTTTTGCCCTAGTGATAAGACGTAACCCCTGGGTTCCATTCCCTATCATGTGTGTAGCACGATTATTTTTTCGGTTCAGCATTTTCCATAGTAGTCCTGTCCTGCACAAGCTACATGCTTATAACTCATGCCAACTGATTGAAATAATATGTTTCCAAACCGATATTTCATGTCACATGTTTATGCGATAACTTGTTAAATGTAAGCAGCGCATTTCTTATAACACTAGGCGTTCTGTTTAATTTTTACTTTCCGCATAAGTTACATGCTTGTAACCCATGCCAACTAATTGAAAAAATATGTTTCCGAACCCATATTTCATGTTACTTTTTTTGTGATACATTGTTCAACAGCTAGGGACTTAAATGTAAGCAGTTTATTTCTTATAGCAAGAGCGATCTGTTTAATTTTACTTTCCGCATGAGCTATATGCTTGTAACCCATGCCAACAGATTGACCGATATTTCATGTCACATGTTTATGCGATAACTTGTTCGACTGCTAGGGGCTTAAATGTAACCAATGTATTTCTAATAGCACCAATCGTTCTGTTTAATTTCACTTTCCGTGTTTGTGATAATGAAACAGGGTTTGAATCTATGTTTTTTCTAATGTAACTAAATCAGATTATCGTTTACCGAGCGAGTTCGCTACGCAGTATGTGCACTGCCTTATGCATAAGATCGCGTTGTATGTTCGATAAAGCTATGCCTTAACCGAACGGGAAAAGGAGAAGGACGTTATAACAGCCGCTATCTTGCATAAGCTGTACAGAATTCTTATTGTGTTTTTCTCTGTTCGAATTCATCTTCTTAGAACAAAGGTATCCCCTGACATGTTATGAACACATGTTGTATCGAGTACAGTGTTCTATTCTAGTCTTGATCACTTATTTAGTGTTCTGAACACATCAATCAATGTTCTGATCACATGTTGATGTTAACGACATCGAGTACAGTGTTCGATTCTAGTGTTAATAACTTCTTTTGTGATCTGATATTCTTAGAACAAAGGTATCCCCTGACAGGGTCTGAACACATATTATATCAAGTACAGTGTTCGATTCTAGTCCTGATCACTTATCTAGTGATCTGAACACATCAAACAATGTTATGAACGCATATTTTATCGAGTACTGTGTTTAATTCCAGTCTTGTTATGTTTCTTTTGTGATCTGCAAGTCTAAACGTTCACAATGATGTTATCGCTCTTGCCTACGCGATGCATGTTTAAACTTGTTCGATAGAGATATAAAGCTATGCCTTGACATAGGAGGCGGAGAAGGAGGAGGAAGAGGTAGAGGAGGAGGAGAAGGATGAGGCCTTAACAGCTTATGTATAGCCGCCATTATTTAAAGATGACAGCTGTCCAAAAAGCACGTAGAATATTTAAATTACCCGCTACCACATTTCAAAGGTATGAGGTTTAGTGCTGTAAAGATAGCAGCACTATGCTCTTTTGATTGAAAATGCGTGCTGTCAAAAAAGCGCATGGAAGTTTTAAAATACCTACCACCACATGTATAACGATGAGGTTTAGTATCGTAAAGATAGCAGCACGATGCGTTGTTGTTTAAAGATGGTGCTCGACAGCTATCAAAACCACCTAGAATTTTTCAAATTGCCGCCACCACATTTCAAAGGTAGTAGCTAAAGATGGCAGCACGGTGCTCTGTTGATTAAATATGGCGGGTGACAGCTGTCACGTGGACATTGCCGCCACCACAATTCAAAGGTAGTTGCTAAGGGCGGCAGCACGGTACTCTGTTGATTAAAGATGGCCGCTGTCAAAAAAAGTAGCTTTGAAGAGCACGTGAAATTTCAATTTGCCCCCTACCGCATGCATACTAGCAGCCGCCAGCTTGCGCAGTAGCCTCTAAACTAGCTTTCTTCATAAGAGCCGTCGCCATCTTGTGCGAGCACGTCTAGGCCGTCCCATAAGGAGCCGTGTATAGCCGCCATCTTGTAGCGGCCATCTTGCGCAACAATCCCTAGGGAGTCTCATCAGAGCAGCACCCATCTTGTGCAAGCACCCTTAAGCCGTCTCATAAGAAGCTATGTATAGCCGCCACCTTGTAGCCGCTATCTTGCGCAAGCATCCCCAGGGCGTCTCATAAAAGCAGCAGCTATAAGCACCCTTAAGCAGTTTCATAAGAAGCTATGTATAGCCGCCATCTTGTAGAATTAGATAGCTGTCAATGCCAAAGGGCCTAAGTAGGAACCGAACCTTTGATCTAATCATTAGACTACTTTTTTCTTATGCCATCATGTTCCTGCTAACGCGAACTTCCATACTAAGCAGAAAAATTTTGTCCGTTTGCTCTACGACCGACTGTTTTTGAGATATTTAACATTTTGCATTTAAGCCCCAAATTTAATAAATCGAACCAGCACAGTACATTATACTCTCTACCATACCAAGACCTGATCAAGTTACGAAAACTTGCTTTAAGACAAGCTAAAACAGACCAAATGCCAAAGGGCCTATGTAGAAACCGAACCGTTGATCTCATCATTAGACTACTTTCTTCTTTTCTATCATGTTCCTGATACTGCTAACGTAAGTATTAGGCAGAAAAAGTTTGTCTGTTTTGCTCTACGATGCACCGATTTCGAGATATTTAACATTCTGCATTTAAGCCCCAAATTTAATTAATCGAACCAGCACGGCACGTTACCCTCTAAGCTAGCTTTCTTGATAAGAGCAGCAGCCATCTTGTGTAAGCACACTTAAACCGTCTCATAAGAGCAGCCGCCATTTTGCGCAAGCAACCTTACAGCGTCTCATAAGGATCCATGTCTAGCCTTCATCTTGTAGCCGCCGTCTTGCGCAAGCATCCCAAGGGAGTCTCATAAGAGCCTATGTATAGCAGCCATCTTGCAGCCACTATCTTGCGCAAGCACCCTTATGGTGTCTCATAAGGAGTCATGTATAGCCGCCATCTTGTGCAATCGGCGTCGAAATGGGCATCCGGCCATAAAACTGAGGTTAGGTCCTTCTATGAGGTTAGGCTTGCTGTCTTGCGTGTCAAAAGTTATTGCGCAAGCACCCTTAAGGCGTCTCATAAGGAGTCGAGTATAGCCACCATCTTGTGCAATTGGCGTCGGGAAGGGCATCCGGCCTAAATGTGAGGTTATGCCCTTCCATGAGGTTAGGCTTGCTGTCTTGTGCCTCAAAAGTTAGGTTAAGCCCCTCCAAGATAGCGCATGTGAGGTTAGGTTCGCGCTCTTATGCGTCAGGAAGGGTTTCCGGCTGTATAATTGAGGTTAAGCCTCTCCATGAGGTTAGGTCAGCTCTCTTACGCATAAAAGTTAGGTTAATCCCCTCCAAGATAGCGGATGTGAGGTTAGGGTCGCGCTTTTAGCCAGCGTGACGAGGAGGCCTCTCCCGAGAGCGTGTAGAGGAGTAGGAGGAGGAGGCCTCTCCCGAGGGCCTGCGGAGAGCCGGTGGCTGTGGTGGCGGTGGAGCCCTCTGGGGTGGAACTGTGGCGGCCGAACCCCCCAGTTATGCTACTCAAGACATAAGGACTACCGCGGAGGTTAGAGCTTTGGACACTTGAGGTAGTAATGGCCAGCAGTACCTGGAACGGAAGTCTCTCCATGACCAATTAGGAGTATTCCAGGATTGTTGACGAAAGTAAGATCTAGCATAGATTGTGTGTGTGTGTGTGTGTGTGTGTGTGTGTGTGTGTGTGTGTGTGTGTGTGTGTGTGTGTGTGATGGGTAGGAGAGAGTGGGAGCGTGATCAGATAACAAGTGGTAAAGTTTGTTAATAGTTGCTTAAACTGTGATGAATTAAGGTCTAATCGATTTGTGTTCATATCACCCTTAAGTATGGCATGTGTATAACTAGGTAAAATTTTCTGAAGATATTCCTCTACCTCATGTTTATAAATGACGCTGACAAAACATTGCGCCCCACGAAGTACTACATCAATAAACATATACTCGGGTTTACGGTCGATTTCGTTTGGCGGAGGATACCCGAAATGAAAGCTACTACCCCTCCACCGCGTTGGCATTTGGGATCGTTTCGTATTAGTGTGCATCGTGGGAGTTGTACCAAGTGTCTGCTGGTCGCGTGGGTTAACCAACTTTCTGGACCTAGAGTAACTTGGAATTTTTGTGACGCTAATAATTCTTTCAATTCGTCCATGCGATATTCGGCAAGTATGCTTCCCGTATTTAAAAGAAATGAATGCAGAGCTCCTGGATGAGAAGATAATTGACCGCTAAGAACGTCTTCTGTTTACAATACATACTTGGTGGGGGGGGGAGTGAGGTGAGTTGTCGCTGCCGTCCCCAAGGTCATTAGCAGAGCTAAGGGGGAGGGAGTCTCAGGAATGTCTCTGGGTTGAGTAAGGGGATCGCATTGTATTGTTCCTGACAGGCTATTGGAAAAGCAGCTGGTGGTTAAACTGTGATGTGACAACTTGCAAGTGTTTATTACCATTGGTTCCAGACTATGTCAAGTAGTAAAATAAAAAAATATTTCTCATGTTACTTATGACGTATGAGGTATATACTGTAAGTTATGATATCGTAACCTATTGTCAAGTTATTCGCATACGCTTCCCCAGACACTGATTGTTGTTATGTATAATGCTATGGTGGGACTGTACCTTAATAAAAGCCACGGTAACTACCTTCCCACTCCCTTTCCTATCCCATCGTCGCCATAAGTCATATATGTGTCGGTGCGACGTAGAGCAAAATGTAAAAGAAAAAAAAAGAAACACTTAGGAAAGTGAGAAAACTCTTGAAATAATTCTCGTTATAGAATGTGCCCTATCAATAAATGTTCTGAATGTTCTGAGCATTAGAACATTAAAGAAGACAATGATCAAGCTGGCATGAACTTTAACGGAGTTCTTCGAGTTCCTTCATTGTAGTCACATGGTATTATTTTTTCCCGAATTTTACTCATATGCGTCCAGCAGTTGGAGATACCGTGTTTCGCTGTCGCGGACTTCATTACACCGTGTGAAAATGGGGTACTCTCTGATTGATATACCGCAGCCAGCTAGCTTAATAATAATAATAATAATAATAATAATAATAATAATAATAATAATAATAATAATAATAATGCTATTGGCTTTACGTCTGACTAACTACTTTTTACGGTTTTCGGAGACTACGAGGTGCCGAAATTTAGTCCCTCAGGAGTTCTTTTACGTGCCAGTAAATCTACCAATACGAGGCTGACGTATTAGAGCACCTTCAAATACCACCGGACTGAGCCAGGATCGAACCTCCCAAGTTGGGGTCAGCTAGTTTCCGCTTGCTCCTGAAAACCTCTTCTCGCCTCCAATAACGAAGGAATTTGACTGTTATAGACTGACTTCTGGCATTTTTAAAATTCTCTTCTCTATATATTACGCTCCGCACCAGCCAATAAGGGTACGTACTCCCCTTTAAAGTCTCTTCTGCCTACTTGGTGAGATCGATCTTCATCGAGAGAGCCGAGTTCAACTCCCCAATTTGTTCCTGCACACCTTGATAGCGAGCTGGTCACGTTCTCCAGAGATGTCCCAGGCACGCCGAATATCCGGAGACTATTACTGAACCCATAATTCCGCGATGAGAAAAATATATTTTTTTCTCAATATTTATTTCAAATCAACAAGCTACTTTTATTTTTGAGGGCAGCCTAAGAGCCTCGATGTCGCGTGGGAAGGATCTCACCCGCGGCAGGCTCGTGAAATACCGTGACACCTCGGTGGTCTTCGAGTGCCTAATAATTATTTAAATTCACGGAATAATGCGTAATGAGGGATTTTGGCAATACAGTAAATAAAGAAATAAATCATCTAAATTATTCTTAAACCCTACGTGAAGACAGAGCCCCCAGGGTAAATTATAAATGCAGTTAAGCCTAAGTACAAGTCAGCGTCAGATCAGTGAACTAGCTCCACGTGCCAAGGTCAAGGGATGAAGAAAACGCGCGAAACGTCCGGGCAGAAATAATTTATTTCACCTGTTGTGAGTGTGGTAAAATTATGAGATTAACATCTAAAATAATTACAAGTCTGTCCGTAATTCTGGGACAAGTCTCATAAAAATCGGTATATTGGACGTGAAATTAGCAGATTACGCAATCAAGCTTAGTAGTGTGTGTAGCGTCCCTCCTATAGACTATAAGAGGAATCCCCCATTGCATATTTTTCAGTGTCGATCTGGTTCTTGAAGCGGCGGTAGCTTACGCCCGTCGTCAGCAGAAAATTGTACCAGATTGATCTACAAACAACTTAGTACATGTTCGTGGCTGAGGTCCACCCAGTCGGTTAGAAAGGGAAGGTGACAGAAAATTTCTGAACTATTGCTGACAAACTGTGAAAGTATAGGCGTCTGTTAAAGTACACAGCAGATTTTATTATATCACCTCATGTGCGTTTGAAAGTGGTAAAAGAGTTGGGGAAGCTAGTCAGAGTAGTTCTGATCTCGTTACCTGTTGAACACCTGGTGTGTTTGTGGGTGACAGAGAGAGACAACTCTGGGACGAAAGCAGACAGTACCAGTTGACTGCAGAACGAGGGAGGTTCGTGGTACACATTATAACGAGGAAAGTGCGTGATTTGTGTTGTAATTTAATATCGTGTGAAAAAGGCAGTGTTTGTAAGAGTGATATGTTGGAAATGATGATGTTATTTGTGCAAATGTACAGCTAAAGAGGTCATCTGGCGACAATGTAGCCAGAATACTGAGGATGGCGCCATTTTGCAGGTCTGTCTATATTTGTATTATGTTGTAGTTAGATTTTTTTTTTGTTCTGTCCCAACATACTTTTCAAGATGATTGTCGGGTTGATATTTGTAATTATCAGGCGAAAAGTGTTATAATTTTGGTCGGCGTGTGAAAATTTTAGTTTGAAAATTTCACGTCAAGAAATTGTAAAAATGCGACGTTTAAATCTGGTGTTAATGTTCTGTGAGATATTGTCCAAAGCGAGAAAATTTAGGAAAGCTATAATTGTAAAATAGTCGTGAAGAGTGTCTTAATTTCAAATATCAGTTGAATTCAGAAATGTTTGTCGATAATAATAATAATAATAATAATAATAATAATAATAATAATAATAATAATAATAATAATAATAATAATAATAATAATAATGTCTACCGCGGGATAAAGAAATTTGTCTATGTTAAAAGTGCGTTTAACCGGTATATTTTACAAGGATCGCAGGTACTTAGAATATTTCAGTGAAATTCGATAGAGTTATATTTATTCATGGGAAGTAAAAATTTTGGGACATCGTGTATATCAATGATACGGAAAATCGCGGTGTGTTCTTGGATTCTCGAGGTCCGAAAGTCGTAGTAATAGTAAAATGAAGAGGTGTATTTCATAATGGCTGTTGTTTTCACTAGAGGATTGAAAAAGGAAAAGGGTCTTAGAAATATAAAATAAATGGATTGAGAGCGAAGAATGTATATATGTGGAGATGAGAGGGATAGGAATATTGAAGATTGAAGATGAAATGAAGCCTGGATTTTAAGTGATACCGCTGGGATAAGGCGAGGAGAATGAGTTTGAGACAGGCTATGTTTGCCGAGGAAGTATTTGTGAAACAGACTGTATTGTGACAGGCTGTAGAGAATTCCGCTACCAATCCGAAATTTGAGACGACTACTGTGTGAGGCATCGTAGATTTCTAGTAAGATCCCAAGTGAAAACGACTCTAGTAAAAGGTTAAAAATCATGGTAGTAAAAGTCAAGTGACTAGTTACGTAAAGCCCGTATGAATATTAAGATACTGCGACCTCAAGGATAAAAGAGCATTTGGAATACATGTTGGTGTTGTATTGAATTTCGTTTCACTGGATATGTCATTGATATAAATATTTGGAATTGACGGTAGGCGATTTGAGAGTTTCTAATGCGGTAGTGATGATTATTATTTTGAATACATCCACTAAATGATAGACGTCTGTTGGGAGTTATCATTGCTTCCCTGTCCGACTCGATGGCTGAACGGTCAGCGTACTGGCCTTCGGTTCAGAGGGTCCCGGGTTCGATTCCCGGCCGGGTCGGGGATTTTAACCTTAATTGGTTAATTCCAATGGCACGGGGGCTGGGTGTATGTGTTGTCTTCATCATCATTTCATACTCATCACGACGTGCAGGTCACCTACGGGTGTCAAATAGAAAGACCTGCACCTGGCGAGCCGAACCCGTCCTGGGATATCCCGGCACTAAAAGCCATACGACATTTCATTGCTTCCCTAAAAACTTCATTGCACAGGCTGAGATTGTGTTTGAGTTGGAGAATTGTTCGTCACTTATATTTATTTTCGAGTTCACGTATTGTAACGAGATGGAGACTTACTGCATTTTTCGACTTGCATTCGTTTAATAGTAAGAGACGTGGTCCCATGTGTATTGAAATGTCATAGTTGGTTTGAAATTGTTAGTTTGCCTGATATGCTAGGGGATACGTAGTACGATCCATTTTGACACTCGACCATAGATTTAGGACGTCACATGTTATCCTTGGAGTTACCGATGATGAGATGTCCTAGTTCACGCCCGACGATAGAATTTGGAAGGTATCATGTACATAGAGATTAGTGTCAGGATGTACAGATTTTAAGTGAGCCCGACGATAGGTCTGGGATGTCAGCTGTACATACTCAAGTCTCAGATTAGATGTTTCTTTTGTTTTCGCGAAGTGACTTGGGCGATGGTAGCCTCTACAGTAAAATATGAAATATGAAGAGGGTTAAATCGACAATAATGAGGCCAACTAGTGCGTAGCTCCAACAGCTGAAGGGTGTTCCTTGAGATAACGGGGCCGCTATCGGTGAATGAGAGTTGCCCAAATATTGGATATCGACCTGACGGAAATTAAATATTTTACTGTAATTCTCCATGCGTGTTGAGTTTTACCTTGTTGTTGAACTGCTGCCCGAAGAAAGAGGCGCTTCCCGCCCCCTGCTATGTACTTTACCGTGGTTTGGTGGATTAGCAGAGGTGAAAGAAGGTGCGGGGGTGAACAGGTCTCAGGCTACGAAATTAAAGTTAATTTAAAATTTAACAAGGTTATATTTTCTTTGCAAAATCAGGAAATAACAAGCATGGCAGGTACAGAGTAGCAAGGCAACAAAAATACAATTACAGTATTTACAGGTTTTGGGCTTCGAGCCCCGAACTCACAATTCTTGGGCAATTAGCCCAACTTTACTCCAAAATAAGTTTTAACAGAGGGGCAGAAAACCCCATTCATGCCCAGGAGCACTTGCTCCAAATTACACAGAAAAGCCTCCTCGAGGCATACAACACTCAATTTTCAAGAAAGAGCCCCTCGCTCTCAAACTTTAAGCCTATCAAAGGCCACACCAAACTCCACCTTCAAGTTGTCCTCTAAGGACATAAATACAGGGGTAAAATACCCAACCTACTGAGGCCTATTAAGTGAGAAAAGGTTAATTACATGGCCTCTAAGATACCAATTTGAGGGGAGGCGATCTGCACTCCTAATACATTTTGTTTAAAACCTAATCTGGCTCTAGGCCGCTAATGCAAGGGCTAATCCCATACTAAAGAGGTGACTTTAGAAAAAAAACAGTTTACATTACGTTAAGGAAGAATCGGTTGAGAAAAATAAGTTCACCTCAAAACAATATGAGTGGGAGCTCGAGAGGGTTAAGCACTCTCTATCCCAATATGTAGCTTTAAAAGAGAATAGATGCTAAGAGTCTTTACATTTTAGGGAAAAGTTACATGGTGGAAACGCTTCGGACCCGCCCCGAGAGTTAAACTGCTGAGCTAGCAAGAGAAGAAGTTATTAAACGGCCATTACCTTGTTGTTGAACTGCTGCCCGAAGAAAGAGGCGCTTCCCGCCTCCTGCTATGTACTTTACACACTGAAAGATGGTACAGAAGTGGCGCAGAGACCCTAAAATCAGCAGTTTATATACCCTCGCGGAAAGTTCGAGGCGTTCCAGGAATAAGAACACCCTCCCACAAAAACTTTATTGGCTAGGGTTAAGCAGCATATTCAAGTTGGAGAAGATACACCTGATTGGTTATAAATTAATTAAAGAAAATCGGGATTGGCTAGATTCAAAACAAGGGGAAGGAAAGGGTTATACAGCCAACTTAAACAATAACAGAAAGAAATTTAACAAGAAACAAACTTTTGAAATAAAATTTTCTCCGAAAAAACAGTTCTTTCACTTCGCACTAGGGTGCACTATTGTAGTTCTTCAGTAGTGTCCTCTAGAAGAGAAAGTTCACACTTCTTACTACAGGTAAAACAAAAATACATCGAAAACGACTCAGTTCAGAAAATCCAAAAATTCCAAGTAGTGACATCTTCTGAGAAACTTGAAAATTAACATCTTAGATAAAGTTCAGCCTTCCTCCACCAGAGGAGTTTCAACTGGCGCAAAGTTTGAATTAGCGGCGTGGAGGTGTACCGCCCGGTACAACTTCGGTATGTTATTTTATTTTACGGACTTAATTGTTTTGTCGTTCTGGCGTCCGTTTCGTTTTGATAGTGTGCATATTGACACTCAGTGTATTAGTGTGAGACTTGAGTTGCGAATGCGGTTTCGATTCGTCAGCCAGTAATATTATTTTATTTTCAATCTTTGTCGTACTTTCATTTTATTCGTAGTTGAATTCGATTAAGTAATCATTTGTAGGTAGTGTGTTGGGACAGACAATAAGTAGATGGATCTGTAAAGGTAGGCATTTTTTTTAAGGAAAGAATTCCTTAATGTTGTAATATTTTTCAATGTAGACTGGTAATTTCATTAAGCGTAACATAACCATTTCTAACCTGAAAATCGGTTTGATAATACTTTTCAAGTGATTTACCACTTTTTAATTAACTTCAGTGTTTGGCATTTCTTCTAAATGCGTGATGAATAAGTGTTTCCTGCATTTCGCAGTTTTGTTCCTTTATAACGACGTAACGTAAGATCCTCGCGGATCATGTTGTTGTTGGTTCCTTCCGAACAGCTGTTTGGGTGATGCACATTTAGCATCGGGATTACCTTATCACTTAAGGGTGTCATGAATGACAAATACATGGTGGAATTTTATTTCAATTGTGAATGATGCTGTTAACTTGTAGTGAACAACATGCTTTCCCATAATATTTCGCAACCTATCCAAAGCAACTGATAGTCAATTTGGTTCGATTAAGGGTCCATTCGGCGGGTGTTCCTTATCCGTAAAGGGTATTCGACTGGTGGATAACCTTAATTGAGAGGAAATCAGGCGTTCTACTTGTTGAAAGTCAGATTTTCCACGGATCGTGTGGATTAATTCTCAGTTCTCGTTTGGAGTAATAGGTGCCCGGTTTTCAGGTCTTTCCTTTTTCAGTTTTTCAGTTTCGCTGTCCACTAATGTACTAATTTCTCCGAAGCAACTCTTCGATCTTGTGAGAAATCAATCAAAGCTATGCAATGTGACTGCGTTTGAAACATCCAATAATAAATAATTTATATCTTTTCTTCAAGGATTTATATTAAAATAATAATGTTGTCGTGTCATTTCGATTTTAATAAAAGTTAGTAAGCACATATTTGCTCCTCATTTCAAGTAGGTAGGCTCTCTTCTGAACCCCATCGTTTGGTTAAGATCGTGACCGAATTTATTCCCGCAACGACCCATGATTTAAGAGTTCTATATTGTTCTACTGTAGGAGTCGTGGCCGACCAACGATGGAATGGTAAGTTCAAGCGTTCATTACGTCTCTGATGCATTTCCAGTACGTCTGTTTTATGTTCGAGTTCGTTTTCAAATGCATTCAGTTCAGCGTTACGTTTATTACGATCAGCTTTCACTTCACTCAACGTCTTCAAAAACTGAGCGATACTTAAAGCTGTTCTACCACTGCTTTAGTGATACTCTCCGTTATTGCGGCAACGATCGCTGAAAAAAAGCCCTGTGACTGCAGGGAAGCACTTACCTGCGTCAGCACAGTGTCCGTTAGGTTCGCCTGTGTAGCAACTTCGTCTGCTGGCTGGTTCCTATATGCGGCCTTGCTGCTTCATCCCATGTTGAGAATAATTAATTTCCTTGATTGGCACTTCATAACTACGCAAATATTCAAACAGCACATTTTTAAACTTAGTACAGAGACCTAGTACGCCACGTTTTACCTAGTTTCTCACAGAATACACCTGTAAAATCACACTTAAACTGGGATCACACTTAGGCCTAACGGAGGATAGTAATGTTCCACCATTTGCTAGGTATCAGGAACGTTGGGACATTGCTTTAAAGGAAGAGCCATTCTAATGTAAATTTTTGAATGACACCATTGTGTTATGGTGATTCAGTGTTGTTGACTATATTTACACTTATCCCTACCAATTATTTAAGTAGGCCTACTGTATGTTAGATTTTTTCTACAGGGCTCTATTCGTATTAAATAAACCCAACTCCACGGCGAAACAGCCCCGAAGGTTCTTGGCCTACCGAATGTCAGCTGCTCAGCCCGAAGGCCGGCAGATTATGAGGTATCATGTGGTTGGAACGACGAATCCTCTCGTGTATTAAATAAGCATGCAATGTTAGCAGCTTATTGGAAAACTGAAAATTAATTATCACATCCAAAATATTGACACCTAAGAAAAACTATTTCTATATTCATATTTAGCATCCCCAACTTAGGCAATAAACACAAAAGTAAGATAAATAAAATCTTTGTCAATTATTAGTATCATTAGTATTATCGATATACTGTGTCAGACCGGGCGAGTTGGTCGTGTGGTTAGGGGCGCGCGGCTGTGAGCTTGCATCCGGGAGATAGTAGGTTCGAATCCCACTGTCGGCAGCCCTGAAGATGGTGTTCCGTGGTTTCCCATTTTCACACCAGGCAAATGTTGGGGTTGTACCTTAATTAAGTCCACGGCCGCTTCCTTCTCACTCCTAGGCCTTTCCTATCACTTCGTCTCCATAAGACCTATCTGTGTCGGTGCGACGTAAAACGAATAGCAAAAAAAGAAATACTGTGTCAGATTGTGACCCTGGGATTTAAACGCGTTTGATTATCACATAATCAGTTTAGTACCCACCCGTGATCAATACAATATTCTCTCTTGATACCCAGTTCCAGAATTGCATACATTTCCCAATATTTCTAATGCACTCCTGAATACCGCCGTGCATATATAAACTCTTGTCCCGCCTGCTAAGAGAATGGTTAATATACGTTTGTCCTTTTCATTTCTGTCACTCTTAAGTGCAACTCGGAACTCTTGCCCCCATTGTTCTCCTATCTCCAGATAGAGTTAAGTGGATGAGTTTGGACTTAACCTTCATGAAGTACAAACATATTCAGCTCTGACGTGCATATGCAATTGAACAGTTTAAGAGAGCTAAAGAGATTCTTCTTTGCAGGACAGTCAGCGCTGAGACGTTCGGCAGCTAATTGATTAGTCTGACTCGAGGACAGGATGTTTGTAGTTGTCACAACACATTCCCATTCGCACACTTACAACACACCATACTAGTAACCGCCACAAAAATAACTCATCATTGAATACATACCTCCACATGGTATTGCCGCAAGGAGAGGTATCCGGTCGTAAAACAGGGCCTAGTTCTCTTTTTGTGACACTTTCGTTCCTGCCACCCCCCAAGGGAGTTGGAAAAGCTGTGGAAAAAGGAGTATAAGCGTAAAAGTTAAAGAGCAGACAGATAATATGTCAGTGACAGCTGTGTGGCTCACTGATGTACAATAGAGGAATGATCTTTAAAAATATTTGAAAAAGTTGTTTACATCTTTCTTAGCCCGTTTACCATCCAGGGTTGGCTTTTCCTTCAGACTCAACGAGGGATCTCACTTCTACCACCTCAAGGGCGGTGTCCAGGAGCGTGAGACTTTGGCTCGGGGATACAACTGAGAAGGATGACAAGTACCTGTCCCAGGCGGCCTCACCTGCTATGCTGAGCAGGGACGTTGCGAAGAATGTGAAGAATGGAAGAGATAGACAAGGAAGAGTGAAGGAGCAGCAGTGGCCTTAAGTTAGGTACCATCTCGGAATTTGCTTGGAGGAGAAGTGGGAAGCCACGGAAAACCACTTCGATGATGGCTGAGGTGGGAATTTGACCCCCTCAGTAGTATAACTGGAGATTTCGGCCGCCACCACCGCCACCGGCTCTCCGCAGAGGCCTCCGCCACCTCCTCCTAAACACGCTCTCAGTAGAGGCCTCCTCCTTATGCTGGCTAAGAGCGCGACCCTAACCTCACATCCGCCATCTTGGAGGGGCTTAACCTAACTTTTTATGAGTAACAGAGCTAGCCTAACCTCATGGAAGGGCCTGAACTCAGTTTTACAGCTGGATGCCCTTGCTGACGCCTACGAGCGCGAACTTAACATCACATTCCCTATCTAGGAGGGGCTTAACCTAACTTTTTATGCGTAAGAGAGCTAGCCTAACCTCACGGAAGGGCCTAACCTCAGTTTTACGGTCGAATGCCCTTCCCGACGCCAATTGCACAAGATGGCGGCTATACATGAGTCCTTATGAGACACCTCAAGGGTGCTTGCGCAAGAACTTTTAACGCGCAAGACAGCAAGCCTAACCTTATGGAAGGACCTAACCTCAGTTTTACGGCCGGATGCCCTTCCCGACGCCAATTGTACAAGATGACGACTATACATGGCTCCTTATGAGACGTCTTAAGGGTGTTTGCGCAAGATGACTGCTATACAGAGACTCTTATGAGACACCCTAGAGTGCTTGCGCAAGATGGTGGACACAATATGGCGGCTATACACAGCTCCTTATGAGACACCATTAGGGCGCTTACGCAAGATGGCTGCTGCACTTTTGATACGGCTTAAGGGTGCCTGCACAAGATGGCTGCTATACATAGACACTTATGAGACGCCGTAGGGATGCTTGCGGAAGATGGCGTACCGAAGATGGCGGCTATACACGGCTCGTTATGAGACGCCCTAAGTGTGCTTGCGCAAGATGGCTGCTGCTCTTATTAGGAAAACTAGCTTAGAGTAGAACGTGTCTTGCTAGAAACGACGGTTCGATTCATTAAATTTGGGGCTTAAATACAAAATGTTAAATATCTCGAAAACGGTGCGTCGTAGAGCAAAACGGACAAAGTTTCTCTGTCCAATACCTAGACTCGCAGTATCAGGAACATGACAGCATGAGAAAAAATAGTCTAATGATGATATCAACGGTTCGGTTCCTACTTAGGTCCTTTGGGTAGGAGATAGGGATCTGCGCTCATATGGCCTTCATTTAAACCGCAGTGGTACGTATAAGTTAAGAAATTTGTTTGGAAGGGTAATAGGGAGGTACATTCAGGGAAACGGGATGGCCTAGGGAGCGGTAATAAGGGAACAGGGAACTGGAAATCCAGTAGGGATGACATACAATTGTTAGTGTTGAACTGTAGAAGTATTGTAAAGAAAGGAATAGAATTAAGTAATTTAATAGATATATATTTACCAGATATTGTAATAGGAGTTGAATCATGGCTGAGAAATGATATAATGAATGCAGAAATTTTCTCACCGCACTGGAATGTGTATCGTAGAGATAAGATAGGAATGGTGAGAGGGGGGTATTCATTCTTGTGAAAGAAGAATTTGTAAGCTACGAAAAAGTTAGAGATGAGACACATGAAATTCTAGGTGTAAGGCTAATTTCTAAAGATAATAGGCAACTTGATATATTTGGAGTGTACAGATCGGGAAAGGGTAGCACTGACGCGGATTCGGAATTATTTGATAGGATAGTCAGCTATGTGGGAAACGACATGGAAAGAAATGTGATTGTAGCGGGAGATCTGAATTTACCAGATGTCAATTGGAAGGAAATGCGAACGACAGGAAGCATGAATAAAAATGGCAAATAACGTAATATGGGAAGGACAGCTGATTCAGAAAGTGATGGAACCAACCAGAGGGAAAAATATCCTGGATGCGGTGCTGATAAAACCAGATGAGCTCAATAGGGAAACTGAAGTAATAGATGGTATTAGTCATCATGAAGCTGTTTTTGTGGTAGTTAAAAATAAATGCGATAGAAAGGAAGGTCTTAAATGTAGGACTATTAGGCAGTACCATATGGCTGATAAAGCAGGCATGAGGCAGGTTCTAAAAAGTAACTATGATCGGTGGAAAACGGCAAATAAAAATGTAAACAGACTCTGGGATGGGTTTAAAGAAATGGTTGAGGAATGCGAAAGCAGGTTTGTACCTTTAAGGGTGGTAAGGAATGGTAAAGACCCACCTTATTATAATTGAGAAATAAGAGACTAAGAAGGAGGTGCAGACTGGAAAGGAATAGAGTTAGAAATGGCTGTGGAAGTAAGGAGAAATTGAAGGAACTTACTAGAAAATTGAATCTAGCAAAGAAGGCAGCTAAGGATAACATGATGGCAAGCATAATTGGCAGTCATACAAATTTTAGTGAAAAATGGAAGGGTATGTATAGGTATTTTAAGGCAGAAACTGGTTCCAAGAAGGACATTCCAGGAACAATTAATGAACAGGGGGAGTGTGTATGTGAGGATCTTCAAAAGGCAGAAGTATTCAGTCAGCAGTATGTAAAGATTGTTGGTTACAAGGATAATGTCGATATAGAGGAGGAGACTAAGGCCAAAGAAGTAATAAAATTTACATATGATAACAATGACATTTAGAGTAAGATACAAAAGTTGAAAACTAGAAAAGCGGCTGGAATTGATCAGATTTCTGGGGATATACTAAAGACAATGGGGTGGGATATAGTACCATATCTGAAGTACTTATTTGATTATTATTCGGTCGGAGGAGCTATACCAGATGAATGGAGAGTTGCTATTGTAGCCCTTGTGTATAAAGGAAAGGGTGATAGACATAAAGCTGAGAATTACAGGCCAGTAAGTTTGACATGCATTGTATGTAAGCTTTGGGAAAGCATTCCTTCTGATTATATTAGACATGTTTGTGAAAATAATAACTGGTTCGATAGAAGGCAGTTCGGTTTTAGGAAAGGTTATTCCACTGAAGCTCAACTTGTAGGATTCCAGCAAGATATGGCAGATATCTTGGATTCTGGAGGTCAAATGGACTGTATCGCGATTGACCTGCCTAAAGCATTTGATAGGGTGGATCATGGGAGACTACTGGCAAAAATGAGTGCAATTGGACTAGACAAAAGAGTGACCGAATGGGTTGCTATATTTCTATAAAATAGATCTCAGAGAATTAGAGTAGGTGAAGCTTTATCTGACCCTGTAATAATTAAGAGGGGAATTCCTCAAGGCAGTATTATCGGACCTTTATGTTTTCTTATGTATATAAATGATATATGTAAAGGAGTGGAATCGGAGGTAAGGCTTTTTGCGGATGATGTTATTTTCTGTAGAGTGATAAATAAGTTACAAGATTGTGAGCAACTGCAACGTGACCTCGAAAATATTGTGAGATGGACAGCAGGCAATGGTATGTTGATAAACGGGGTTAAAAGTCAGGTTGTGAGTTTCACAAATAGGAAATGTCCTCTCAGTTTTAATTACTGCGTTGATGGGGTGAAAGTTCCTTTTGGGGATCATTGTAGGTATCTGGGTGTTAATATACGGAAAGATCTTCATTGGGGTAATCACAAAAATGGGATTGTGAATAAAGGGTACAGATCTCTGGAAATGGTTCTGAGGATGTTTAGGGGTTGTAGTAAGGATGTAAAGGAGAGGGCATATAAGTCTCTAGTAAGACCCCAACTAGAGTATGGTTCCAGTGTATGGGACCCTCACCAGGATTACCTGATTCAAGAACTGGAAAAAATCCAAAGAAAAGCAGCTCGATTTGTTCTGGGTGATTACCGACAAAAGAGTAGCGTTACAAAAATGTTGCAAAGTTTGGGTTGGGAAGAATTGAGAGAAAGAAGAAGAGCTGCTAGACTAAGTGGTATGTTCCGAGCTGTCAGCGGAGAGATAGCGTGGAATGACATTAGTAGACGAATAAGTTTGAGTGGCGTTTATAAAAGTAGGAAAGATCACAATATGAAGATAAAGTTGGAATTCAAGAGGACAAACTGGGGCAAATATTCATTTATAGGAAGGGGAGTTAGGGATTGGAATCACTTACCAAGGGAGACGTTCAATAAACTTCCAATTTCTTTGAAATCATCTAGGAAAAGGCTAGGAAAGCGAGAGATAAGGAATCTGCCACCTGGGCGACTGCCCTAAATGCAGATCAGTATTCATTCATTCATTGGCATTTGGTCTGATTTAGTTTGTTACGTCGTGTCTTGGAACAAGTTTTCGCAACTTGATCAGGTCTTGGTATGGTAGAGAGTATAACGTACCGTGCTAGAAACTACGGTTCGATTTATTAAATTTGGGGCTTAAATGCAAAATGTTAAATATCTCGAAAACGGTGCGTCGTAGAGCAAAACGGACAAAATTGTTCTGCCTAATACGTGGGTTCGCAGTATCAAGAACATGATAGCATAAGAAGAAAGTAGTCTAATGATGAGATCAACGGTTCGGTTTCTACTTAGGCCCTTTGGCTTTGACAGCTAATTAATTCTACAAGATGGCGGCTATACATAGCTTCTTATAAGACTGCTTAAGGGTGCTTGCGCGAGATGAATGCTATACATAGGCTCTCATGAGACGCCCTAGGATAGCTTGCACATGATGGTGGACACAAGATGGCGGCTATACACAGCTCCTTATGAGACGGCCTAGAGGTGCTCGCACAAGATGGCGGCTATACACAGGCTCCTATGAAGAAAGCTGGCTTAGAGGCTACTGTGTAAGATGGCGGCTGCCGTTATGCATGCAATTTGAAATTCCACGTGCCTGCTTTCATCTTTAATCAACAAAGCATCGTGCTGCCATTTTTAGCTACTACCTTTGAATTGTGGTGGCGGCAATGTCGACGTGTTTTTTGACAGCTGCCGTCTTTAATCAGCAGAGCACCGTGCTGCCATCTTTAGCTACTACTTTTGAAATGTGCTGACAGGCAATTTAAAAAATCTACGTGCTCTTGTTAGCTGTCAGCCGTCAACTTTAAACAACAACTCATCGTGCTGCTATCTTTACGGCACTAAACATTATACCTTTGAAATGTGGTGGCGGGTAATTTGAAAAATTCTACGTGCTTTTTTGACAGCTGTCAGCGGCCATCTGTAAACAATTGCGGCTATACATAGGCTGTTAATGCCTCCTCTTATGTCAAGGCGTAGCTTTATACCTCTATCGAACAAGTTTAAACCTGCATCGCGAAGGCAAGGGTGTGCACGTGTTGCAGCGATAACACCATTATGCATGTATAGATTTGCAGATAATAAAAGAGGTGATTGAAACATAACAATACTGGAATCAAACGCTGCACTCGATGTCGTTAACTTCAACATGCGATCAGAACATTGTTTGATGTGTTCAGATCACTAAATAAGTGATCAAGACAGGAATCGAACACTGTAATCGATACAACATGTGTTTAGATCATGTCAGAGGATACCTTTGTTCTAAGAATATCAGATCACAAAAGAAGTGATTGAAACTTAACAAGACTAGAATCGAACACTGCACTCAATGTCGTTAACTTCAACATGTAATCAGAACATTGACTGATGTGTTCAGAACACTAAATATGTGATCAAGACTAGAATAGAACACGATACACGATACAACACATGTTTTAGAATATGTCAGGGAATACCTCTGTTCTAAGAAGATTAGATTACAAAAGAAGTGATTAAGACTAGAATCCAACACTGTACTCGATGTCGTTAACATCGACATGTGATTAGAACATTGATTGATGTGTTAAGAACACTAAATAAGTGATTAAAACATAACAAGACTAGAATAGAACACGATACACGATGACATTACTTACAACATGTGTTCAGAACATGTCAGGGGATACCTTTGTTCTGAGAAGATGGATTCGAACAGAGGGGAAAAATAAGACTAGAATTCTGAACAGCTTGTGCAAGATAGCGGCTGTTATAACGTCCTCCTCCTCTTCCCGCTCGGTTAAGGCATATCTCTATCGAACGTACAACGCGATCTTATGCATAAGGCAGTGCACATACTGCGTAGCCAACTCGCTCGGTAAACGATAATATGAATACAACGAAAGTACAACTTTAAATGATTTGCCTTCTATCATATGTCTTGTGCGAAAAGCAGTCCAACAAGTTATCGCATAAACATGTGACATGAAATATCGGTTCGGAAACATATTGTTTCAATCTGTTGCCGTGGGTTACAAGCATGTAGCTCATGCGGAAAGTAAAATTAAACAGACCGGTAGTGCTATAAGAAATACACTGCTTACATTTAAGTCCCTAGCAGTTGAAGAAGTTTTCGCATAAACATGTAACATAAAATATCGGTTCCGAAACATATTATCTTAACCTGTTGGCATGGGTTACAAGCATGAAGCTTGTGCAGGCGAATGCTACTATGCAGGTTGACTGTAAAATGCTGAACTGAAAAAATAATCGTGCTACACACATGATAGGGAATGGAACCTAGGGGTTACGTCTTATCAGAAGGGCAAAAGGATGAAAGGACTCTTCTTCTACCTCCTCCTCCTGACTGTGTCCTCCTCCTCCTAGGGCTAATGGGCTAATGCCCCGTGGTTTGTTTGTGAGACCTGATGAAAATATTATTATACAGCATTGAATCAAAGTCTCAAACAAACTATTATTACAAATAAACCACGGGGCAGAATTATTTCATTTAGATAATAAATGACATAATACGTGAAAATGGGAAACCACGGAAAACCATCTACAGTGCTGCCGACAGTGGGATTCGAAACTACTATCTCCCGGGTGCAAGCTCATAGCTGCGCACCTCTAACCCCACAACCAGCTCGCCCAGTACAATTAAATAGAAGTACGGCATGATTATGCAATTAAAAATCATTTAGTGTTCGAATACACACTAAGAAACTAACAGGCACTAAAGAGACTACCAGACTGCAGAATGCGCGCGGCAAGCGGGCGAATTATAATTCAGTGTCCTCGACCTTGGCAAAGAAATGTGTACCCCTACTGCCCTTCCTCACAGCACAAGCAAAGTTCCCAATACTTGCTGTAGCGCTATAGAAGTCGGTTAGCCGCGACGAACGGTAGTTTGTGCGTATTTTCGCAAAAATTACGTTAATAATTAAGGAATATAAAGGAGGGAATGAGCAGATAAGACAACAAGGCTTGTACAAAGAGCTTTTTTTAAAAAAATAATTCTTAGTTCCAGCAGGCTAAAGTGGAAAAAAATGTAATGCTTACTCCACAAGGTGGGGGGGGGGGCACTGTCCCTCCTCGCCCCACTCCCTAATCGCCGCTACTGTTTGTAAACACGCCAAAGATGCAGAAAAGGAAATTTAATAACTTATTAATTTATACACGTGTAGACATTCCACTCGATGAAAGAGTTTCTTGTGAAACAAAAACTAATACTGTTCTGCGAAATACGTGTGTAGAAGGCAGATGTCTGTTTGGAGCTTCGGCAGCATTTCGACTAGGTTGTCCAGATTAAAATGATGTCTGTGTATTCGTCGTTGCTGAACACACTAGCGATTGCCGAAATGCAGACAGCAAATATTGTGCGGCTATACCATACACCAGCCAAGAACTATGCGTTGGAAAAAGAAGTTTACTAATGCAAGGCGTGCATTAGACCTGTAGCGCTGAGTAACATGCTAACATGCTGCGAGCGACAAGCCGATCCTTATCTCTTCCTATGCTGACGTAACCTGCCCGCTGGTATTAGTGCCCCTGAGAAAATCAGTTGGTAGACATCCCAATCATCATTTATGCATGTGGGACATTTATAAGTAGAAAGTACGGCGTTCGTGAGCCACCTGGTATATATTAGAATGTAATAATTGTCAGGTAAGTATCGGTTAGCAATTACAGGTTCACCTGCGTGTATTTTAGCACGGCGTCCAAACTTAGCCCCGGTCATAAGTACTAATGACAAGAGTCGTGGTTGTAAGTTTTATGCAGACATTGCGAAAATTTTCGAAAACATCTGTTAATAATAGTACATCTGTCTTTAAATATAAATCTGAGTATTCACCTAATGCCTGAATATTAAACTTATCCCAGACACGTTGAGTATGTAAATATTCTTCATCTGCATTTTCACTTGAATCTAGTGAACTGTAAAATGAACCTTTTGATTGCAGAGATAGTACTTCAAAACGCTCTTTGGAATCAATATATTCCTACGGTAATACCCATTTTCGTTCTATTAATTCAAAGCGTTCATCGTCCGGAAGGAAGCGTCGAAATTCGGTCAATTGCTCTGATATCAACGTTTTACAAGCGTATCAAGACTGAATGGTAAGTAGCGTAACGAGTCAACAAATCGCAATTTTATGGTACGTACTTGGTAAACGAAATATACCATTCTTATTCTGAGGAATTAGGTCAGTTTTTCATTGGAAGCTCCAAATTCTCTAATAATGAAGTGTGAGTCGTAATCGAATAAATTATTAAAATAAACAGGGATGTAGTTATGAACCTTGTCATTCAAATAGCAGTTATTATGGACACAAAATCTATAATGACATCTCATATAATCATGATCAGAGACCTTGGGTTCATTTTATAGAAATTTGCCTCCACAAATACCACATTTCGTAGCACATTCATGTTGTTGTAGCTCTATTTCAGTAAGAGGATTCATGGGAATTTTAGTACATAAAATACGACCAAGATGTACAGCTTCTCTCTCAAGCATGTTCATGAACACTTTAACATCATTTGGTACGAATTTATCTAGCGAACTATCGTAACTACATTTAATATAATACGAAGAACTATATGGGTAATGTCTCCGGATAATGTTGGTAAACGTTTCGTAAGAGGTGAGTAAACAACCCTTCAATACAGCCTCGAAGTTGGAGTATATATCAAACGGTACTCGCATCTGCTTGTCATAATTTTCAAATTTTATATTGACTTTTTCAAGAGTAGGTAGAAATGTACGCACATGATGATACCAGGTGTATACATAAGACTTTTCCGGTTTCACTAAGAGATGGCGCCAGCGAACAATACGCAGCGTATGAATTTGACACCTCCGTCAGTTTGTTCGCCTAACATTACCCTACCATCACACACAAGTTGAGTCCGACAAACACTACCGTCTATGTTGTATCGTTCAGTGATCATGTCGATATTTGTGCATGAAAAATAACATTTGCGGCACGCATTGCATCTCTTATTTAATCAAAAGGAAAAGGCTGTGGAAAGTCATCATTTGCTGGTAGAAATATATGGTAAAGTAAACTCGTGTCCTCATCCCGAGGTGGTGCAGCTCTTTTCAAGCACACCCTCAATGGAGGTGAGATGCATGTACCATTTCAACCACATGCCAGCCCTCCTGCCATTCTTAAATTTTTGGCATTACCGGGTATCGAACTCGAGCCCTCGAGAACGGCAGCTAATAACACTAACCGTTACGCTACGGAGGCGGACGAAACACACGGTGAATACGGTCCATCGATTAAAAATGTGAGTCATGGTTTCGTCAATTTAAACGTGGTGATTTCAATGTGAAAGACAGTGCGCGCTCTGGTAGACCAAAAATGTGTGAAGATTCTTGAAGCTCGGCGAAACCGTTAATGAACAACGCTATTGCCAACAAATGATCAATTTAAATCACGCATTGGTCGAAAGACGACCGGAATGGGCCAGAAGAAATGGCAAAGTGATTTTGTTACAAACAATGCGCCGTCTCAAACAGCAAAACCAGTGAAAGACTCCTTGAAATCGCTTAGATGGAACATCCTTCCGCACCTGTCGTACTGCTCCGACCTGACGCCATCTGACTATGACCTCTTCGAATCAATGGGGCACGCGGTCGCAGAGCAGCACTTCAGAAATTTCGAGGAACTTGAAAAATGGCTCGATGAATGGTTTGCCGCAAAAGACTAGCAGGTTTTCTGGCATGGTATGTGTAACTTACCTGAAAGATGGGCGAAGTGTGCAGAAGCCGATGGCCAATATTTTGAATAAACAAAAAAAGAATTTCCCTTGAAAATTACGTGTTTTCATAACCACGACAACCGGTAAGAACTTATGTATGCACCTGGTAGTCTTGCTTGGAATGTCTATTTAGCAGGTCACCATTTGGAATATACTGTAAGCAACCATCGCTTAACCATTTTTTTTTACCTTTTATGTTTCGATAACTGACTGGAGAAAAAAGTTTACTCAAATTCTTAATCCAACAATAATGAGAAGTATCGTTGATATGCTCTTCTTTCCTTTCCTCAGTGAAATACAAATGTTATCTATCCCATACACATTGATACTAATTCCTCTTCTTCTTTATCAGGTTACCTTCCAGGCTCGGTTTTGCCCTCGGACTCAGCGAGGGATCCCACCTCTACCGCATCAAGGGCAGTGTCTTAGGTCTTCAGACTCTGGGTCGGGAGATACAACTGGGAGGATGACCAGTACCTCACCAAGGCGGCCTCACCTGGCCATTTATTTTACTATTTGCATTATTTTTATGCATGTTGCTCCGTAAATGATTACGGAAGCTGGAGGCAAGTATATCCATATCGCACAGGTTACAACACTTCATTACTAGTTTCTGAAACGATTTCATCCACTTCTCCACTAAAATAAGAACCAGCTGCGGCTAATTCGGAAGGCGATATAAACTTCACAAGCCACCACTGAAAATTTTTCAGTCGATTCGCTTCTGATTTTAAGTCCAGCGCACTTGATTGTGAAAACATAACGGTGAGATCGTTTCTGTGATTAATGATAGAACTTTTAATGCTATCGATTTGGATAATTCACTTTTTCTTCTTCAAAATGCACTAGCAAGGTTCCAATTAACTTGCCTAGATATTTTAAAACGATTCCAAAAATTGGCTTTCACGGCCGCAGATCTAAAAATCACGGGAATAGAAGCAGCTTTTGAGTGGTTGGTCTGCCACTGCTAAGCAGAGTCTTAAACGGGCGTACCAATCCAACTAATGAGCCCAAATGGCACATCTGAGCAAAACTCTGCAAATGCATACTGCCTAACCAGCAGTTATGCTGGTTCTATTCCCGTGAATTTAAAACGATGTTTCGAGTATTAACTGCTTATATTATTGCTGGTAATAATTATGAAAATCGACTCGGTAGAAAGACGACAAAATCGTCACACTGACAGAAAATGCGCGTTCTGCAGCAAGTTTCAACTTTTCTTATGTAGACATTGGGAATTGTTGGTTTAAAGGCAGATATCGAAGTCGTCTTGTCTCCAAGCAAGGAGTTTCACCTAGTTTATGAAATTCGTTTAATGCATCCATCGCATACGCTGGAGTGAACTATGGACTAGAAATAACGTTCACTACTGCTTTGAAAATAATTGCGTTTTATGTTGTTCAATGTAAATTAAATTCGGTTCGCAATATTAAACAGTGTCAGGTTGTCAGGTTATTAGATAAATTTACGAATCTGTTATAATAGAGTATGCAACAGTAAGTCCCGTTTAAAGAGATACGCGAAAATAGTGTTTGTGATTTTATTCTCTACATGTCACACATTTTTGCATTGTCGAGCAGTGGTAGTTTCTTAGGTAATATTGACGAATTCGCAGCAGACTAGGTCAATATACAACGAACGGTAGTCAATGAAAGATAGATGAGAAAAATTTGTTTTTGTTTTCTCTATGTAATTTAAACTCTGTTTACAATATTGGACAGCGGATGACATCGTCTCAAGCTCTATCCGAATTTCCATTGGCGATTCTTTGATCAATTCCTCGAGATGCGAACAGTCCAGAACGACGACACCTGACTTAGTCTTTAAAGTATTCTGGTGTAAGCAGCGGGCAAGCCTTTTTTGGTAATACTAAGGTTGAAATATAGCAAATATGCCGTATAACGCTCCAAATGTATTTTTTGAACATTTCAAATCTAGGACTTCATAACGAAAAGTAACGCCGGTCAAGCAACGTCGTATGTTTCGTAGTGTATTATGGTCCAATTTAGATCCATATTTTTCCTGTTTGTACTTGCGATTGGTTTGAAAACCAGAATGATGTACAGTTGTCTTTCGGTGATCGCAACGTCTTAACTGACCAACAATGCGTATCCGTAAGCGGGAAAAATGGGTGCTCTGGAAGTTCCCGGCTACTAAATTCAACGGGTATTCGAATCGACGACGGAGTTGGCTACTTGTAGTACATTATAATCGCTTCTATCTCGAACTACTGTAGAATGAGCTTTTGTATTGCATTGAGTAGGATACGCTTGTGGTTCTTGGCAAAGCCTAGTAGTAGGCCTACTTTCAGTGATAAAAGACCAGTAAATGTTCCATTAGGCACCAACCAACCAACTAACCAACCAACCAACCAAACAACCAACCAACCAACCAACCAACCAAATCTTTACTCTCAACTTTTTCTTAGCGCTTGTTATTCCAACGTTTCCAGAAGTGCCCACTTCTACAATATTAATCTCGTAGCGTGCCTCAGAAAATAGAAAAGCTAGTGCGTGGTTAGCTAAATTGGATGTCGTCGGTGTAGTTACATCCGCTTTTGTAAGCTGTCCTTCGCTGTAAAGATAAATTGCATGCAGTAAAGTATACATATGTTGTTGATTGATGACCGTACGAATGTCATCGTCATTTTTCAAACCCTGAGCAAATGGCTGATAGGAATGGTATTAAATTCATACTATGCCTTCTTGCAACTCGGTCGGTCACGTTACTCCTAGAATTATATTCATGTCCAAGTGTATAGATGTGTTTTTGGAAAGTTTTTTTGCTATTTGCTTTACGTCTCACTGACACAGATAGGTTTTTTGGCGACGATGGGATTGGAAAAGCCTAGGAATGGGAAGGAAGTGGCCGTGGATTTAAGGTGCAGCCCCAGCATTTGCCTAGTGAATAAATGGGAAACCACGGGAAAACATCTTCAGGGTTGCCGACAGTGAGGTTCGAACTCACTATCTCCCAATTACTGGATACTGGCCGCACTTAAGCGACTGCGGCTATCGAGCTCGGTGAAGAGTTCTTTTACTAACGTGCGACTGCTTTCGTTGTTGACAATTTATGACTTGATTTATGATCATTTGATTAGAAATGAGTTTTAATCAATATAGGGGGCGTTCTACTTTATACACTTTCTTCATGCCGGATTTAAGTGTATTTTGTACATTATGGGTGTGTGAGGTTCTAAATATATAAGACGTTTGATCTTATTCAGCAGGCTTAAGGTTATCTCACTTATGTGGCTCGCACTCACCGGATTGTAGAGAATTACAGCCGAATTTTCGGGATATAAATTAGTCCTTAGACGAAGTAATAATAAAATCGTAGAGTGAAAGCGAAATTTCGTATATACGTCTGAGACGATATTGAAGGTAATTGATACGTGGGGATTTTCGAGTAGCCTAATTTTACCGGTTGTTTGGACTGATGCGGCACGTTCGGTGCAAGTTTCCGTGCCGAAAACTCTAACAGCGCTCCGATAGAATCTTGCCGTAAGAAATCGATTTTAAACGCGAATAGAAATGCCGAACGAGCTCTGCTGGAGGTGGAAGGTTCCCGTAACTGTCGAAGTAGCGAACGAAGTTACTTTCCTTAAGGTAAGCCACAAAATGAGTTCCCACACCATGGCTATCGTCTAGATTAAAGGCTGAGGTTTCGTAGCACCATGGACGTCGTGGTAATCTATCGCGCATAAATACACCGCGGAAATGGAGAATTTTTATCATTTTTGCATATTTTATAACTTTCTTTAAGTCATTGCTCGTCGCGGCAGTGCATCCAAGATAAGATTTTTGTACGTTCATTGGAGATATGTAAATGCCTTGTCCTTTTTGAGGTGGGGGTGCGGGGGGAACTTCATGTATACAGCTTTTCCACGCAATGCAATAGCTTCTATAGTTCCGTTATCACAGTTGTAATCGAGCTAATGTGTGTTGAGTGAGAAGAATGGGTATTGCTGTGCAACTGTATCGCGCGGCCATAGGTCGATGGCATTGGCGAGTGATGTGTGTGCGTACGGCCAGCAGCAAGATGAAGCTCCAACAAACTGGGCTGCAGGCAGCTCTGATGTTAGCAGCAGTAGTGACAATTCTTCTCGTAATAGGAGATGTAGAAGTGAATCCTGGACCAGTAGGAACAATGAGATGCTTAGGCATGGAAAAATTAGGATAATAGTCAGAGAGGCCTGTCACGCTGAACAAATGAGGGAGCTAAATCGTGAGCAGGATAGTGAAATGAGAGAAGTAAAATATTGCGTAAAAAAGAGCTAAGACTTATAACAGAGAAGGTGGTGGAGAATTCTAGTGAAGTAGAAACACTGAAAACCAAAATGAAGGGACAGGAACAAGAATTGGGTAAGTCAAATGGCAACAGAAAATTATCATCTAGGAAGCTAAGATAAAATATATCGTCATCTAGGGAATGACGGAGAATGGAAAGATTTAAATTAATGAGGAAAGTGTTGGACATTATAAATAGACATATGAAGGTAAAGTGTAGGGATGAGGGCATTGATGACGTGCGGAGATTTAAAGGGAAAAGCCCGATTAAAGTTAAGTGATCTCGGCACGGAAGGTAAACGAAGTCACCATCAATGCTAAAAACTTAAAAGGAGGAAGGATTTGAGTGAGAAGCGGTATGGATGAAGAGCCCAATTTGGGACAGAAGATCTTGTGATTCTATTTAGAAAAAGCTAGAAATTTCGGACTAAAGGCATACGTAAGAGGCAAACGCCTTATGTTATAGTAGATGTAGTGGATGAAGGAAAGTGGTAGCGAACTTGGACTATTACAAAGTTAAAAGAAATGGATAAGCTGTGGAGTTCACCAACTCAGGAAGTGCGTCTGCTGCCGTCAGAACAAGGAATCTTCAAGTCAGCTTCCAGCGTGCATGCTGCTAACGTAAAATCACTTAGTTACGGCGAACTTCATACTGCACGGCAGACGAAAGGAAGAGGGCAGACAGATGAACTGGTAGTGAATGGGGACGGACGACCAGCTGACCGTCGAGTAGACAGAGCCAATTGGATCATCAGAGGACAGAATTAAGGCACTGGTGCAAGAGGTAAATCTTTAAGTTTAATGGATTTCTGGGCTAAGTTTTAATTACACTGTACTCATACCGAGGTGGTGCATCTTTTTTCAGGCACACCCCCAATGGAGGTGTGCTGCATGTAACATTTCAACCACATACCAGCCCTCCTGCCATTCTTAAATTTCTGGCATTATCGGGAATCGAAACCGGGCCTCCGAGGACCGCAGCTAATAACACTAAACGTTACGCTACGGAGGCGGACACTTCTGGGCTAAGATGGGCAAAGGACAGAAAGACAATATGGACAAAGACATTATTAGTTCATCAGAAGGTAGTATTTTAGAATTGGAGAAAAAGAGTGTAACTAAAAGTAAGACTAGTAATTAGACAGAGGTTAAAAGTAAGAAATAACTAGAGTGGAGTGTTGACTTAAAACGTATAGTAAGACAAGGGGTAGGAATTCTCCTAAGAGTATTTATCCTGGTGGAATACTAACCTTAATAAGGGAAGAAATAATTGAGAGAACTGAAATAATAGAAACAGATATAGAAGAAATACTTTGGGTTTAAACAGAGACGAAACAGAAGCGGGATATTAACCTATGTTACGGTTTTGTCTACAACCGTCCTGAGGGATGTATATTTGCAGACACAGAATTCTTTTTACTTATTTAGCAATAGAAATAAGTAGATTAATGAATATACGTGGGAGACGTAGGTATTGTGCTTAAGGAGCACTTCATCGCGAGGGTTGCAGACCGAAAATAAATATATTGTAAAGAGGCAGAGCAAATAATAACTAAAAATTAACAAGTCAGGTTAAAAGTTATGATTATTAACGCGAAACTTTATTAGAACTGTGTGGTACAGAAGAACTCTTTATTTTTAAGGGGTGGTGGCCCGGAGATCAAAGGGATAATTTAACGTTTAAAACAGAAACGGGAGGTAGTGCTATTGATTTAATAATATGTTCACAGGTCATATCATTCATCAAGTAGAGAAATGTTAAAGGATGGACAGAATCTCATCACTTACCCATGATTATAAATCTGATAAGTAAGGCTTATTATTACAGGGATTTTAGAGAGAGATTAGTGCCCAAGTTTATATTGAGATAAGAGCTTATCACAGAATTCAAGGAATATTTTTAAGGGAGAAGTTTTGAAATCATTAAGACGGTAATAAGGCTCGCGATTGAAAATAACCAAGTAGATGAGGTAATATATCCAATAGAAAAAGCAGTATTGGAACTTCCCCTCTCCCAGATGTCCTAGCTCAGCGAGACGCTGCGTGGTTACCTTCGAAAAACAAAATATCTAGTAAAATGTATCGTATAAGATTGGGACAGGATCTAGAATACATATTCGCGAATGAGAACTCTGTACCATAAAGGAGGTAAAATCATAATTTATTATATCAAAAACATAAAGATTAAATCAAACAAAATCTATACCCAATGAAAACTCCAAATTAAATTACACGTATATTTACAATGGAAAATTTGACACTAAAAGTCGTTCAAAACCTACGGGTTCAGAACCCGGGCTTATCAATTTCAATAACATCGGAAACGTGAAATCCACCTATTTGTGACAGAGATCGAAATAAGTTGACTGTTATTAGCCCGCAGACTGCGATTAAAAACTATCTATTCCATGAATATATAATGATCGATTCAATATTGACCCAAGTACACTAACTCCGAATTTGTCGGATATTTACATATATAAAAACACTTTGTTTGGGACTGCCCTAAGTTTAAACCACCAAATGACACAAATTCTACTACACGATTTCCGGATCGTGGACAAAAGACAGAGGTTTGGAAACCTCGCAACCCGACTACAGCCAACGGGCCGTGGAACAATAATCAACACCAATAATTGACAACACTATCATATACATAGGACACATTAAAACAATGAATACAAATAAAACACATCTGAAAAAGAAAGACATAAATGATGCACGTTCAACATCAGGTCGAGCGGTAATCGCTCTGAAGATCGGCGTAGTTCCCGTGACATTTCTGGTCACCTTATCGGGCTATATTTGTTTACCTGTTAAAAGTAGATTATCAGCTGCTGGCGAGGGAAAAAATACAGTCATTTTCTGTGTGGCTCGGGCACCCCTCTCTCAAATAACTAACGGGGCCAAGTGTAAACTTTCACTCAGGCCTTCCACTAATCATACAATTAGCTCACTGTCTACCCGGAACACACTTTCGCCCAGCGGAGAGTAATCTCTGCTAAATAATATCTTAAATATTATCACTCAGTATAACATCATTACAACACACTCTCACCAACCATGTACAACTCATTAATTCAGCCTTTAAGGAAAACTCAAATTCTAGGTCTCAACACAATAATCACCGCTCATCATAGCCTCATATCCCATAGTCCCCGGTTCAATTTTGGAGCACTGTTAGGGTTGCCACTTGATGTAAAAGACCCTCACTAAATGCAACGATGGGGATAGCCATCAGCTGGAAAAACATGCCATAATAGTACATCATGCATAGCCTGTCTATAGATTAGATCTACACATCTATAAGTTGCCGTTTGAATCTCGAGAGGTTCCGTTCCCTCCAATCTGTTTAGATGAACATGACATCGCTTAAACCTTAGTGTCTGCATGACACGCGTGAATATATCTAAACACACAGCAAAACACAACACTACACCCTAACGTAGCCTTCGTATCCCAACTCTAAATAACACTAAAATAAAACTGGAATATCGCATGCATTCAGCCCAAGACATTATTTAAAAGAGGAATGAAAACAAACAAATGCCACTCTGGCTTATATTACAGTTACTATTTACATTTAACAAAAGGGCCTCATATAAATCTGATTATTACATATCATGCTTAAAAACTGTTCTAATCATCTTTATCTCAATCTCTGCCATCCGCATTGTCCTTGGGACCGCTCGATCTGTATGAGTTGGCGTCTACAGGTCTAGAAGTCTGCTGGTTCAGTTTTCTTCGATCCATGGTTTTATATCTTCGTTCTCGTACTGCTGTTTGTTGCCTGCAACCTGGTAACTGTGGTCACTCCCAATTCTCTTCACCGCTTCCTTTTTGTTCGAATGCACTGTCGAAAACTTGTTAAAGGATACAATTGACGATATCCACTATCGAGACATTAGTCCCGTCAACGGTAGTAACCAAATTAAGGGATATTTTTCCGGTTGCTATCTAGTCTCTAACAGCGGTAAGTCGTCATTAGCCGCACTCAATTATTTACACCGCGCGAACTCGTGCTATACATTTATAAAGTAAGCAAATGTTGCTCGGGTGAGCTTAAGCAAATAGTTATGAAATCTGCTCTATCTTTGATACAATACTGTATGCTTTGGTGATCACGTATCGAATATCACTTAGCTACCGAAATGATTCTAAAAAAGTAAGCGAGTGAGTCCTTGTCCTGATACTATCGGCCTTTTACAGTCGGAGGGTAGGACCGCTCCCTCTTGTACATTCCCAAGATACACCGGCCTTCCTTTTGTGATGGGTCAGCTATCTCACAAAGGATCTTTTAAAGACACAGTTACATAATTTTAATGGCTCACGGTACTTCGAAAATATAACAAAGAATTGTCGTTATCTTGGATCTGTGGGATATGGCTCTGTGACTATCATACGGGATCGAATTCAAATTATTCCAGACCTGGATATTTTGTGTTAGATGGCAACCTGACATTGTTCAGTAGTTCCCCGCTTTCAGATCACTCGCTTTGTCTCTTTCATGCTATGTGCTGATTCTCTCTTCTCTTCGCGTAACCACGCCATCGACTGGTTTCACACCAGCAAAATCACGGCGCACCTTGCTTGCTTCGGGTTCAACACGTATAATCACACGTTCACCCAGCGTTCCTAAGCTCGTTCCCCAGGGGTAAATTTAAAATGCTCCACCGAGCTCGATAGCTGCAGTCGCTTAAGTGCGGCCAGTATCCAGTGATCGGGAGATAGTGGGTTCCAACACCACTGTCGACAGCCCTGAAGATGGTTTCCCATTTTCACACCAGGCAAACTCTAGGGTTGTACCTTAATTAAAGCCACGGCCGCTTCCTTCCCATTCATAGGCCTTTCATTTCCCATCGTCGCCATAAGACATATCTGTCTCGGTGCGACATAAAGTAAATAGCAAAAAAAATAGCAAAATGCTCCACAGTGTTAAATTAATCTGATACGTTTCAGTATTGATAGCAGGACATAAGATGCGTGTACAAGGGATAATAATACAAAGAAATAGTGAGTTGTACAAAGAAGAATGCAGAATGAAAAAAGACTGAATTAATGGAAGCACTAGAAACGTTTAGACCAGTAGGAAAGTATAAATCAGAAATTGCATTCCGTAGTAAAAGAAGAGAGTACAAAGAATTATTGGTAATAACCAAAGACTTGTGGCAGGAGAAACAAACTGATAAATTAAAAAGAGATGTTAAGAATAAAGATATTACGAAATTATTACGGTATAGAATGAATCACATTTGTAGAGATAGACAAAATATAACACAGGTCATGGAGAATGGATCGAGTACTTTAAAAATGGTTAAGTGGTGACGATTGTTGAAAACTGGTTTATAGAATATGGGAGTCTCAAGGTGACTATTTTAGATAAGGAAATTGTACTTGAGGAAGTAAAATAATTATTAGAGAAAGGACGGAATAGGAAATCAGGAGCAACATCAGGTGTTAACAACGAACTCTGGAAGGAAGTGGACAAGAACAGCTTTATCCCAGCAAGTACAGTCAAAATATTTAACAATATTTTTGATAGAGCGAGATTCTCCCAAAATCTTGACCAGAAGAATATAAAGGTTAATCCAAAGAAAACCAAAGTAATGGTTTGTAAAAGGGGAGACAATCTTTCTAGGAGTGAACAGTGGTGAATGGGTAAGACAAAGTTAGAAGTGGTTTAAAGAATTGTATACTCACGGATAATTATTAGAAGTAATGATAGGTGGTCAGATCAGATAAAAGGAACAAAACTGAAGGGGGTAAGAGCCGTGGCTAGTATAAACGTACTCGATTAAAATATGCCTATCATTGAATTTAAAGTGCAGAAAAACGTATTTAATTCAGTAGTTAAAACGAAGGTATTTTATGGAGAGGAGATTTGGTTAGTAGATCATAGAAATGTAGCCTTAGATGTAGTCGACAGTAAATTTGCTATAATAATTAGGGGTTTGCCAAGCTGTACAGCAAATATTGGAGTGACAATAATGTGCTAAGCGGTGAGTATACGGACAGATATTGTCAAGTATTGGTTGAGATTAGAAACGGGGGACAAGTTGAAATTCTAGGTATAGCATACCTGCACCGAATAAAACATCTAAATGAGGGTTATTGGGTGGATGGGGTTAAGAAGCTGTTAGAAAACATAGGAATTGCGTGTTACTGGGAAAGAAATTCATCAAGGGGTGACAGGAGATTGTGTAAGAAGGTAGTCCAAAGATTAAAAGTTATAGAAAGACAAATAAAAAGGATAGAAACTAACAGCAAGAGAACACTAAGATAACTTTTCAAAATGAGTGAAAATATGGTAATAAGAACGCAATTTATTTTAAAAAAAAGAGAAATGAGAGGAATAGTTTGATGGCTGATGGGAGTTTACAAAAATAAAGCTTTAAGATAGCAAAAAACAAAAATAAATGTATTTTACGTAGTACGCATATGGAAGTGGCACATCTGACCAAGGACTGTAAAGAAACGAGGAATATCAGAGAGAAATACATCAAAACATAAAAACACAAGCAAAACTGAAAATGAACCTGGATTTTACACACTTGCCAAGTTATTAAACAGAAAATGGAGGAAACCTGGAAGAACAGAAAAATTATGTAATATTATCAGCAGAACATAGGAAAAGAAATGTGAAGTATGTTAAAACAGAGAAAATAACCTGTAGTTAAGGAAGAGTTATCCTGGACTAGATGTAGGAAATACTTCAGAAGGCTAAGGTTACTAACTTCCAAAGACATGTCTAAATAACGTTCACAGAATATGTACTGTAGCAGTAACTTATAGGGGCTGCCTGGCCGATGCGGTAAAGGCGTGCTCGGTTTGCCCGGAAGAACGTAGATTCAAATCACCGTCAGGAAGTCGTAAAATTTATGAACCGAAATTTTCACTTCCGGATGTGCACGTGGCTCTGAGTTTCACTCAGCCTACACCAAAAATGAGTGCCAGGTTAATTCCTCGTAGCAAAGGCGGCCGGGCGTAGAGCTAATCACTCAACCCCAACGAGTGCCGAGATTACGGATAATGGAAGTCTTTAGCTTCCACCCCTCCAAGGGCCTTCGTGGCCTGTATGGAGATGACATTGCTCTTTGCTCTGCTTTTGCTTTTAGAAATAAATTATTGTTTAATCATATGTTGTGAAAGTTGTTTTAATTGTAATAAGTTTGGTAATTTTTTAAATACTAACAAAACTAAAGGCGTGCGATGGGCGCATGGTCCCTCCTCCGGTTGGTGGTCATCCGTGACCTTGGAGTGTTATGTTCGTTGTCTTCGTTCGGTCATATTGTGACCGTATCGGCACAATTAATATTTATTTCAAGTGATATGCTTGGTAAGGAAGCAGGCAGCAGGCTCTCTTTGTGTAGATGTTGGGAGTAGCATCAGGTTGTACAATAAGACGCCCGCCAGAGAGGCGCCTTCACCCGCCCACTGGGTGGCTTAAAGAATCCCCGAACTAGGCACACGTCATAGAAGAAGCAGGAGAAGAACACTATTTAGCGACTCCATATTGGAAAACAAATGCCAGCGTTCAGCGATGCCAAAGCGATCGGGCTAAATTTAATGTATTTTCGGCGTAAATAAGGCTTGATTAACAAAACTGCACCCATCAGAGCAGTGTGCTGAATTTTGGTGGAATTATAAAGTCAGGAGTTCTGATAGAAAATACTCTCCAAGCGAAAGGCGTTGGTAAACAACTTATATAACTCCGTTAGCGTACGTACGCCTAGTGAAAAGCCAGATGCCTTCGGGGACTCCCTACTTCCCCTCCAAGCTGATTAATTAATTACTGCAGATCCGCCGAACATATTCACCTCCGCATATCATAGCGTACTTGTGCATAACCAAGTCACACAGTCTAGCGTATTGCTAATTTCGACAGGCTGGTTTATCCAGGAGCAGTCGAAATAAGAGTGGGGGTTGATCTCGCTAGCCGCCCCTACTGCCGGAGTCAGTATAAGTTTTTGCAGTCCCAGGAAGCTGGAACACTCGGTAAGGAGCTTTCAACGGGAAACGACGGCCGGTTCGCTATCGAATTACTGCTCCTTTGTATACTATGTGAACAAAGCGGGAGTGAAATTTTTCAGATTTTCGCTTATAATTTGTGATAGGCAACAGAAGATTATGGTAATGAGATGTACTTAAGATATCGGTCGCAAAGTAGACTAAGACTTCGGGAAATATGAAGTAGGATTTGGTATAACAACTACTTGTTAGTACGCAGAATTTCTGTAGGAGAACAAAGAACTGTATAAATCTACGCTGTTTTCTGAACAAAGCGCAGGTCAGATTATTACTGATTAACAGGCAGTGAGAAGTGTTCCCGAACTATTAAAAACACACAGAAGATAGGGATAGAAAATTCTGCATCAGACGGATGCTGGGAATGCCCGGCGTAATAGTGCAATTGGGGTCGACTAGCTGAAAGTAGCCGGTATAGTCATCTCCATGTAACTGGCAGTGGGTAAACAGAGAAGTAGTAGGAGTGAATGGTGACACGTGAGCAAGAAATCGATAAATTGTGTAAATTACAATCTAATTTCAGTGATCCGTGTGCTACTAAAATGGATTACGCGAGACAAGATATGGAACTTCTGAACTCCAGGACTCCAGGATCCGGAGCCATGGAGTAAGCCAACATGGGTAGGCCTCCGGAGCTTCCGGATAGGGCCGAAGACATCAACCGTTGAGTACAAAGTTATGTTCTACTCCGATGCTAGTATTTCCCTTTGTAAATAACAGTCATGAGGTATAGGGTTATTAATAACATTGATTAAATAGGCTAAGTCCGCCCAAGAATGGTCGGGAATCCTTTATTCATTTGGTTTTAATTATTTAGATATGGGAAGGGAGTGATCCTATGTTAGTGTATAGAATGTGGGACCCCTTTTAGTGGCTATAGTTGCATGTTATCATAATTTGTTTATTTAGTGCTGAGAAGGAATTGAGGGGGAAAAAGGAGTAGAATGCTATGTAGATTAATGATGTAGATCTCATCTGAGCAATTCCCTAAGTTACGCAGGGATTAGCGAGGTGACAGAGTCATCAACAAGTGCCCATATAAAAAAGGAAAGGCCTGGGCTAGAATCAGCACTATGTTCGTAAAGATAGAGTTCGTTGCATGGTAATATAAGTCTGGCTGTAACTCAAGATGTTCAAGGAATGACGTGTCGAGGTTTGAACCCCTGTCCTCCACTACACTAGTGCGGTTACACGTAGAAGGTCTGTTAGTGGTTTGGCAGGATTTAATAATTTTAATTAATTCTGATTTTTATTATTATTATTATTATTATTATTATTATTATTATTATTATTATTATTATTATTATTATCTTAATGTAACTTGATCAGTGCTATGATACCGATACATTTCAAGCAACAGGTTAGAGGATTATTATTATTACTATTATTATTATTATTATTATTATTATTATTATTAATATTATTATTATTATTATTATTATTATTATTATTATTATTATTATTATTATTATTATTATTATTATTATTATTTTTTGATCGATGATTTCATGGCGATCCGTTTAAATGGCAAATTAATGTTATGCCAGGTACACAATCTATACCCACACGGGTGAAATTAGGAGACGTTGTTCTTCGAGGAAAGGCGGTTGGAAGTGTGAATGAGGATACGATTGGAATGTAAGGGTTAAATTCCAATGGCTAGTATAATGAGGGAGTTTTTGATATAATCTGGTTGAATAATAAAAATAAATAGATAATTATTGGTCATAAGGATCGTAATGAGCTAATTTGAGCAGGTGACCCTGCATTAGCTAAATTGAATGATGTTATTGACTCCTCGTAGGCCGTCTGTGAATGTGGTGAATTAGTCTCGCCGTGGTGTGAGAGGGGAACGGACTGGGGTCCTGATTTATGACCAGAGAGAAAAAGAACTCGCCTTGTTAAGAAAACGTCTTTGGTAGAATGTTGCGTTCTACTGTGTGAAAGAAGACACAAAATTTATGTAAATACTACACACTGTCCATTAGCCTTGATCCGTAAAACAATGTAGAGAGTAACTACTGTACGAGACATGATTGGCTTAGTTAGGGTTTTGCATTACAGCTCCCTGGATGGAGACGACCAGAGTCTCAGGTTCAAACCTCGTGTGAGCACAGCAGGGATCAACAGCTCGCTAAGATAGCGGGTTGCAACGGATTAACTACAGCCCTTGTATTTATTGATACATGTGTTTGATATATTTCTTTTCCAGGAAGTGTTTTGTTTACTTGTAAACCATGTCGATTTGAATCTAGACTTCGTGAAAATCCACTGGTAGTGGTTGCAAGTGATAGTTCGTTGTTTAAGTCTGTGTTTAATTTTATATGGAAGACTTGAGTCCATTTATTTTCCTTTTCGGTGATTCAGTGACGGATTTCTGATGTTGTCAGAATGTTCGGATTAATTATGTTTTAATAGTTACTTTATTGATTTCTTAAGTTAGCCGACCATTCAAAAAGCGGACAGTTTTCTTTTGTGTAAATAGAGTCTAATGTGTAATACGGGATTCATTCCCATGGAATACTCGCATTGGGGGAACATGGCTTGTTTTGTTTTTGTGAATATGGTATGGTCATTTTATTGTGTATGTCGTACTCAGTGGTTTATGGTAACCGGGTGATAGCACGCACAAAACAATCGCGATAATACACAAAACAATCTGTGTAGCATACATCCAAACTAATGTAATAGTTAGGTAAGCAATATAGGACACAGGCAATTCAAAGTGATAGTATGTGAAAAAGTGAGATCATATTAACAACCTCTCGGTTATTCTCTGTTTTGGTAGAGAGGGATATGGATATTAACGTCTGTGTCAAAAGGGAAAATTTATTGGATTAGAGAAAGTACCAGTTAACGTTGCCGTCCACATAGATTTTGTCTGTGGAATGTGGAGGTAACATCTGATGTCAATGGCAGCCCGGATTTTTCCGCTGCTAAAATAAGTGATTGCTTATATCAATTGTGTAATAAGTATCAAAAGTGTATGTAAATTTTGTATATTTCACCGAGTGAATAGTAAATTGTTATAAACGATTTCATGCCTATCTATACCGAAAAACATGCATCCAGAATCCTCTTCCGTTCATTGTAGGCCTTTAAGATAGTTTATGTTTGATAGCCTCTATATGCCGCGAACGGTCTTCGGCACTGAGGAGTCCGTGTTCAGACCTCAGGAACGGGAGAGTAGCTTTGATCTAGCTGAGTCGTATGGCCGATAACCACTCATGTGAGTGGATTAAATATACAATCCCAATGAGGAGAAATCGGCACAGACCAAAAAGATCCCTTGACTATCGACTTCCGTGGAGCATGGTCCCATGTGTTCGTGACCCGAAAGGGTTGGTTTGTTGCCACATGGTCCCATGAGTCATGGGGGACGGTGGGAAAGGTTCCAATATGTAGTAAGGATATGTTTGATAGTTTCTAAAATCAACAATACTAGTTACGTGGGCGTGCAATGATTGCGATGAACGGATGACGGATGTTCCCTCCCTCCCCTCCCATTTGGATTTTACACGTCACTGGGGGAGAGGGACTCTCTTCGTGGTTTTCGTTCATTCATGTATGCGGTAGGAATATGTTCGGAATTTTCTAAAGTTAACAATACTGTTGCGTGTGATTGCTATGATTGCGATGGGCGCATGTTCTCTCCACCGGTAGGTATCCATCCATGACTGGAGGGGGTGTTCGTTGTCTTCGTTCATTTATATGTATGACAGGGCCTCTCAAACGCCCAAAATCTTACGCGTGCAAACTGAAGCGCAGTGGTCCTGTGCACGATGCATCGGTCCCACTCGGCTAGGCTCGGCACGGTTCGAACCAAAGCGTTGTCTCGGGGCGACTCGGTTAAGCTCGGCTCAACTCGAATTGGATTTGGACCACTACGGAGCAAGTGAGGAAGAGAGAGACAGGCAGAGCGAGCGAGACAGGCGTGGGGAAAGAGAGAGACACAGTGCTATAGCGCCAAATCGAGGAGTGGGGGTCTGCACTCTGGTCAGCCAAGCGAAGTCGTCTTTTGCCCCGTGCACCGTGCAGTGCTCTGTTGCATGCACCCTGAGAGGCCTAGATGTAGGAAGATGTTTGTATCTCCTAAAATTAATAATACTTGTTGCATGTGATTGCGATGGGCGGGTGCACCCTCTACGGTTAGTGGTCATCCACGACTGGGGGAAGGGGTATTCTTTTCGTTGTCCTCTTAAATTCGAATGTAGTATGAATATAGAAGATGAGGTTTTCTTGTACTCCATAACGTGGTTGAGATCTAGGAAATGCTTCATAAGGCTAAGGTTGTATAATATTTACTGGGTATGTAATATATATATCGAACATTATTATAATATTTCACTAATTGTAACATCTTTGGTATTTTGAGCATTTTGCAGTACTATCCAAACTAACTTCTTCTTCTTCTTCCTGATATGGTTCTACTTATGCAGGTCGTTCTTAGTTTCGTTATGCCTTTTTCTTTCATCGAGCTGTTGTTTTGCTTCTTCGACTGATTTTACAGTCTCTGCAACGTCACTCGCACTGCCTACCAATGAACCAAGCGGAGCAAGCCCGGCAAATAGTATCTGTAAGAAGCCACCTCGTTTAGGTACGGGATAATACGTGTACGTTTTAGAAGTAGTTTTCTACTCTTAGGACTTGTGTGCTCATGCTACACGTTTCGCTTTTTGTAACGCCAATCTTGGATATTTTTTTCCTCAGTATGCCTTGCGCGCTGCTTGTAAAACATGTTGTAATTCACTCACTTTCTTCTGTTTTGTCCGTAGCTTTGGAGATGGGATGTAGCGTTTCTTCACCATGTTTTTAACACGAACAATTTTTATACACTATATAATACGCTTGCTGTTCTGCAACGCACATACTGCACCCGATAGCCTAAGTCTATCAACAACATTATTAAAATTTGCGTAATTGAAGCGAGGATAAGGTTCCAATGTCGTGCAAAAAGAATCAGCTTTGTCCTGCGAAAAGCGATATTTCAAAATTTCAAGAAGCAACGAGTTATTTGCTGTTTTAAGAAGGCGATAAGCTGGTGAGTGAGTCCGCTAGCGCTGACGTCAACACCAGATGAGCGCAGATGCCAGCATGCTATTTCTTAATACGCAATATGCAAGAAAGAGAGCGCAAAATCAATTGACGGGACTGGAAGATTTAGGAAAGCCCTTAGACTAGGAAATCACTCGACTTCCACCAATGAGAAATTAACTCTGCGCATTTGTTCTTGGTGGCAAAAAGATAATTTAAAGCTATCCCCCAGGATTTGCAACAGTTGACTTATATGAATATTTCGGGTGATTTATTGGAAGTGAACTAAATGTTCGAGGTATAATGCTGCATTAATATTGAGTTGAATACGTTAGTACGCAGGATGGAAGCTCGTTACTACGTTGCAACAAGCCGCTCGTTTAACCCTGGAATTGTAACGTGGGGCACTCAGTGCCCCAGGAAAATTTATTTTCTCTCTAATTGTGGATTGGCAACCCTGATGTGACTCATCCTCGACTACTTAATCTCCACCGCTCAATAGTCTCCAACTGCGCAGTGACCTTGATGCACCTTAGCCCAATCGCTGTTTTATCGATGTTCTGGGGCATGCTCTTCCCCACGTTAGTGTTGGTACAACTTTTCAGCGGTATAGTGTCTGTTTTTTGTTTACCTCGTTACGCTATTCCTTCGTTTTTCGGATATATTTTGGTGTGTTATTGTTTGGAACACTATATTTAATATACTGGGACCGTTTTAGTGTAAAAATGACTGATCCAGCCGTAGGTGCGAGTGAATTAAATGAGGACGATATTTTAGCTGAACTGATGAGATCAGAAGACGATTACAATGGGCAGTTTGAAGATCAGTCTGATGGTGAAATGGAGCACGATTGTTTACTCAAGGATGATGTGTTTTCTGCAGATGAAGATGACTACGTTCCTGAGCTTAGCGACGAGTCAGGTTCTTTGGCAGAGGAATGTGAGCAGCAACCGGCAAAGAAGGTAAAGCTTGCAACTAGTTCTCGTAAAGACCTATCCTCAAGCCCACCAACCAATTCTCAGGGAATAATTCTGATGAATAGTAAGTCAATGAAAGGGAAAAAAGGTTACCGTTGGTCCAGCAAACCTCTAACTAAAGCTGGCAGGACACCAAGAAGAAATATTGTATTTCGAAAACCCCATCCAGAGGGATCTGCTAGACTAGTCCAAAAGGAAAGAGAGGCATTTGAACTATTTATAGACGAAGACATGTTAAACGACATAGTGAAGTTTACTAACGAGGAAATAGCATTACGAAAAGCATGCTACAGATCCGAACAAAGATTTGTCAGTGACACTACGAATGATGAAATAAGAACATTAATTGGTTTGCTTCTCTACTTTTGTGCTCACAAAGACAATCATACCAACATCGATCTATTGTGGCACAATTCTAGGGGATTACGTATTACTAAAAGTGTTATGTCAAAGATGAGATTTTCATTTCTTATAAACACATTGCGTTTCGATGACAAAAATACTCGTTTAGAGAGAAGAAAAGCCGATGCTCTCGCCCCTATTCGCAATTTGTGGGAAATGTTTTTGCAAAAATGCTAAGTACTGTACACTCCAGGTGTATACTGCACAATTGACGAACAGTTGTTATCATTTCGAGGACGATGCCCATTTAGAATGTATATACCAAACAAGCTAGGAAAGTACGGGCTAAAAATAGTCATGATGTGTGACAACAGGACAGGCTACATACTAAATGCAATCCCTTATACTGGTAAAAGTCTGGACACGAACGGTAAGCCATTGGCTGAGTTTTTTTGTTGAAAAACTCTCAGAACCCATTCACGGAACCAACCGAAATATTACTGTAGACAATTGGTTCTCCTGCATTCCACTGTTCAAAACAATGCTTCAAGAACATAAACTAACAATGGTCGGTACTCTCCGCAAAAATAAGTCTGAAATACCTACCGGAAATCATGTTAAAAACAAAAGAGAGAAAAGCAGAGACATCACTATTTGGATTTGACGGTGAGCTTACAATTTTGTCTTACGTTCCAAAGAAAAATAAAGTTGTAGTTATTCTGTCATCCATGCACCAGGATTCATTACTAATGAAGGACTCTACACTGCCAGAAATGACTAACTTTTACAACTGTACTAAAGGTGGAGTAGATAAATGCGACCAGATGAGTGCAACTTACTCGTGTAGCAGAAAGACTCGTAGATGGCCACTTTGCCTCTTTTATGGCATGCTGAATTCTGCTGCTCTAAATGCCTATATTATACGTCAGGAAAATTGAGGGATATCTAACCGTTACAAGAAAGTACGCCGTGAGTTTCTACTGAATTTAGGTGAACAGCTTATGAAGCCATGGATGATGAAGAGATTGAATGTCCCCACTGTACCACGGGGCATAAAGACAGCTATCATGGAACAATTCGGTTTGGAAACCCAGGTTCCACCGCCTCCAACCGCAGCAGCAGCAGCAGCAGAGGCGAAATCTAAGGGTCGTTGCCATGTGTGTGAACGTTCCAAGGATATGAAAACTAGTCATTTGCTCTGAGTGTAAGAATTTTGTGTGTCCACGACACAAACTAGTGATTTGCAGGCAGTGTGCAGTATGAGAGGGACATGAGAGAAATACGAACGAAACAGATCTAAACTGAAACTTTTGATGATTTTCAGTGTATGTATTGAACCCTTTAATCCATACTGAAGGATACCTACCTTTCTTACCTATCAGCAAAAGTTCATGAGTAAGGTTTGTTAAAAAATTGTTTCTATTTATTCAAGTAATTCCTGAAGTATTCCTGAGTTATCAACGGTATCATTTAACTCAATCGTGTCCACTGGACAATCATTTTTACATATAAGGTCAGAACACTGGTGTGAGCCTTTGACGTAACTGCCTGATGGGCATTCTTACTAGAAACCATTGTCTCAATTATTAATTTAAGAAAGGAAAGTCTGAAAATCCTTAAATTCGGCTTCCATGTGAGACTACATCTACCATCATAGTGATTCTTTATGGTCCAGACCTCGCAACACGAACTTCGGTGTGTGCCACACAGTGGTTATACGGCATGGACCCTTAATTGAATCGATGTGACCTGCGACTTTGTCATGGACCGACATCTAAACTTCTAAGTTACTTAAAGTCATTATGGATGATGACCGCAAGGAAAATTATGCTACGGTGGCATATGGCCCTACTCTAAGTCACTGAGGTTGATGACCCCTGACCATCCAAATTTCTAAGCTGAAGGCCAAACACAATTAAGTTACATCAGTTGATGACCAAAGTTTTCACTTTACTATCCTCAGCACATTTCTGCTCAATCAAACAAAGTCAAATCATGCAACAACAACAACAATGCGCACTATACTTCGTGGCAGTAAAATCCATTACCTTCGGATATGTCCACTTAATCGTTACGTTAACATTTACATATACCCCAGAAAATAAACTACGATTTCCAGAATGCATCTCCCAAGTTATTCGCTTGATTTAGAGTTATTTCAAAATGCGGTTTTCACTGAATTTAATAATTAAATAAATTTAAATGATTTAATGAAATCTTAAAGAACAACAAATTTTATTTCCACGGACGGATGGTTTCTTCACAAATTCCTACACAATGTGACGTAAATTTTTTAATCATGTGATGTTTATCTGTTGATTCCGATAGCTGGAAAAGAACTATTACATCATTCATGTCCAGTTTTATATCTTGTTTCATGACCTCACACTTTAAAACTAATCTAACCCTAGCCATTATTTACACTTGGATATCCCTAATAATTACGTACAAACCAAAGTAATTCACCGTATAATGTAAGCCAATTACGATGATATATCTCGTCATAACATTTCATAAAGTTTCCGCACCCCTCACAGACAAACAATCATCATTACCATCGCTCTATATTTTGGAAACCCTGAATTTGGCTAACCTTGCTCATTATACTCTAAGTTCGTGGTCTCAAATGCACATTACAATCTCAATTAACAAATATACAGTATCTGATAACACACACGTTATTCCCGGATGAAAATTTCAACTAAATCCAACATTTAACGTTATCCTATGCCGAGAAATGCAATCTCTATTAAATGCGTAACACACTCTGCATGTTCTGTTATTCGAGCGGCGAACCCCTATCAGCTGACGGCATTTCGCCCCAACCCTCGCTTGGCAGTGATATGAGACATCTGTTCGTTCTACCTGACTGGCCTCTCAGAATGCAACCTTTAAACTCTGCCGACATAATTACACAAATACGATATTCTAACCAACAAAATGCACATAGATTATACTTCAAAATGTCCACACTAATTGTACACGTCGCAAATTAATACCGCCATGGATTCCCTACTTCTACTTTCCATCCCCAAACATTATACAAAATCTTCCTCGGGCTTCCACAAGTCCCGGCTTCATTGACAGGTCTCCAACACCTGATTCACAAATCTCACACGACAAAACTAACCTCTGTTTCCCAAACTCACGACTATCACTGACAAAAGAACAGGAATAAAATCCTTACTAGAATCCACGACGTCTAATAACGCACAGTGCTTTAATAATGAATAACTTCGCATAAAATTATATCGTATTTTAATAACTGGATTTTCACGAAAATGACTGTAAAATTCTACTAAATCTATTTTATTGTCAGTCGGACACAGTTTAAATGGGCTTAGAAAAACGTTTCACTCCGTCACCAAATTCATCACTCTATACTCTCACCCGACAGCGCGCTTCCACTCGATTGAAAATGGGTAACCATGGATTTCTTATATTATTTGAGTCAAAATTTCAGACAGAAAATTTTTACATCGAATGAACATCTTAATTTGACATCACAAAATATAGGCAATAAACACACGGAAATGACGATCTACATTGGACGTGATATCACTTCGAAACCCTATTTACTAACCTTTTTTTACAACATCATACGGCACTCGCAAGCCTTCGAAAATTTATCCAAGTGGAAAATAAAACAAATGACCCTTTTTCATCGTATTCTGACATTTACAAAAACCACATAGGGACGACCAACTGCGTCGTATATAACCTCTTCAAATACATATAATTTAGACATCATAAAACAAGATATAATAGGTGGTAAGATGGTAAGTCACATACCTTAAGTCACGCCAGCGTTCATCATAGGGCTCACCTGTGAACCCGGCATTTTTATTTAGCCATTTTTACATTTCTGGCTGTACAGATCATTTTATTCTTCCGGTTTCCTGGAAATAAAGCATAAAAAAGAAAATGCCCTTCACTTGTTCTTGTTGAGCGCACACGATGGACTGTAATTATTTCCGCACACGAATTACTTTCTTTATCAAATACAAATTTATTCGGTACCTTGACCGTCCTTTTTGGTACAATTATTTCCACTCAAGAAAAACTATCTCCACATGGAGTCAAGACCCCAGTCACATCGGCTAAAATCTGTTGGTTGGACTTAGTCTACTTTTGTCGTTCGATTTTACAGAGCAGCTCAACCCTCTGTCTTCAGCCTCGTGATACAAAATGCAGGGCTTCATCATGGCGTCACTTCTTATTTATAGAAACTACCCCCTCTCTTCGGGCATCTCCTTTTGCCGCCAAGAAAATTTCCGTAACTTTTCTGTCTTAACTGAACTGTAATTACAAGAGTTTTGAAGGTAACCACATACTTGCTACATATCCGGCGGTAGTGTTCATGGACATTTAAAATTTATACATATTCAATTAGCTGGATAAATGACCTCATTTGATAGGCACTATATTTTGTCGACTTGGCTTGGGTACGCCATACACACGCGCTCTTCTGAAATAGCCCACAAAAATGGCTTAGATTCTTCCGCCGTCGACACGTGCGAATGACGTCTCGTATCCCAGAGCGTGGGACAGAAGGTATCCATCCCCAGCCACGCGTCAACTCCGCGCTATCAAGAAATCGAACTCCTTATTCCAATTGACAATTTAATACATAATATTCTTGGGGCACAAAGGTCATGGGTTCAGTATATAATATGATTATTATAATAGTGTAAAATATAAGTGCTTTGTATATATTATTTTATATATATGCATTTCTGATATATAAAAATTAGTCGAAAAACAAAATATTGCGATTTAATTTATGGAGCATACAGTACTCCACGTTAGCATTAATGTAGACTATCAAAACTTGAACGTTACTACTCCAGGGTTAAGACGTAATAGAACTACACGCCGGACATTCATCCAACAACAAATAGTTCCGACTTACTCCGAACTGAAATGTCGTATAAGCGATGATGGAATTCAAAGCAACTCTCTTCTGGTACACTTTTAGACTATTAAGAATCATTTGGGGTGAGGACATGTTTGAATTAATATAGTAATTATCAATTAGCTGCGAGAAGATAAAGCACTTCGTCTGGGAATCCCTTGAGCCTATAGTATCAGACCGCAAGTCACGAGAGAGGGGGTAAAAGAAATAAAAGAACCCCACCCCAATACACCGTGTATTTCTTCAGTTGTCCATCAGACGGTCCGTGTCTTATTCTTCACTTGATCGCCGAACGGTACGTGTCCCATTGTCTTTAACCTGTTAATGGTGTCCTCGCCGTTTCTACCAGTCGATTAGCGTCGGGATCATTGGATTCTATATAACTGAACCAGTGAGTAACAGTGAAATATTCGTGAGCACTATTATTCTAAGTGAATAACATTTGAGTGATTTTTGTTAAACGTTTACTGCGTATGAAATAGTCACGGGCGACGTGAGTCAGTGGAAGGAATTGTGAATATTTAAGTGTGTCCGGAACGTTGTGAAGACTGGGCCCGTTGAACTTATTTAAACCTCTACTGCATACTGTTGCCGTTAGGCAACATATAACTTTTCACCAGTATAAATGGAAACAGATTGTAAACAGCGGTAGTTTTACGGCGCACCTTCAACTGTACAGTCCCTTAAACACATATACCAGTGATGCCTTGTTTTTTTAACATAACATTGTGAAGACTGGGCCCGTTGAACTTATTTAACCCTCTACTGCATACTATAACTTTTCACCTGTATAAATGGATACAGATTGTAAACAGCGGTAGTTTTACGGCACACCTTCAACTGTACAATCCCTTAAACACATATACCAGTGATGCCTTGTTTTTTTTACATAACATAAGAAAAAACAGCCCTACAACGAAAGGTACTCCTTCCACCCCGTCAACATTCACGGGTACCAACCACCGTTTATTTTACGTGGGCCCTCCCCATTACATTACCACAGGTTTCAGGAGTACCTCAGGATCAATCTCAAAGACATTACCGACTTACTGTTAATGGTGTCCTTGCCATTTCTACCAGTCGATTCGCGTCGGGATCATTGGATTTTATATAATTGAACAAGTGAGTAACAGTGAAATACCGGGTGAGTTGGCCGTGCGTGTAGAGGCACGCGGCTGTGAGCTTGCATCCGGGAGATAGTAGGTTCGAATCCCACTATCGGCAGCCCTGAAAATGGTTTTCCGTGGTTTCCCATTTTCACACCAGGCAAATGCTGGGGCTGTACCTTAATTAAGGCCGCGGCCGCTTCCTTCCCATTCCTAGGCCTTTCCTATCCCATCGTCGCTATAAGACCTATCTGTGTCGGTGCGACGTAAAGCCTCTAGCAAAAAAAAAAAAAAAAACAGTGAAATAGTCGTGAACAGTATTATTCTAAGTGAATAACATTTGAGTGATTTTTGTTAAATGTTTACTGCGTATGGCATACTGTTGCTGTTAGGCAACATACAACTATTCATCTGTATAAATGGATACAGATTGTAGACAGAGGTAGTTTTATGGCATACCTTCAACTGTACAGTCACGGGCGACGTGAGCCAGTGGAAGGAATTATGAATATTTAAGTGTGTCCGAAACATTGTGAAGACTAGGCCTCTTGAACTTATTTAAAGTAAGAGGGTAAAAAATCCTGTAGTTAGAACGGTATTCGAACCAGTGACAATCCTGGAACTGTTTTGAAGTAACCGCAGGCCATGTGGAGAATTATGGTACTGTTTAACAGGGTAAAATATCATCAAGAATGTTACGTACACCATGAGTCTCTTAGTGTTTATTCAGTCTTCAGAAGGACAGAGATTTGCACGAGCTCCAGTGAATAGAACGGAGGTGCGGCAGTGGCGACTCCTGACTACTGGTTTAGGGGATGTAACCGGAAACAATTGCAAGCATCAACGCAAACAGATCATCATTCCAACCACATTTTTTCAAGAGAATAGAACAAACAAGGCAAACAGAAAAGTTTACTAAGATCTCACATCCACTAATCCAATGGTCTGTTTCATAAATATTTCTGTTTAAATGACGAACACGCGACTTAGGTTTCGTAGTTACATTCAGAGTTGGACGCGGTTGTCCTTCATTTATATTTCTGCTTTTCTCCGTAAAAATGGTTCTCTTAATAATCGTTCGATTACATAATGGTCAGAATTCAATTCGAATTGTGCGGTAGAAACACGTGACCCTGGCGCTCCTACACCCATGCCTGCTGAACTACTCTCTGATCGGTGTGATGTGGTGTCATTTCAAAAAGACATCATTCTCGCATTTTCTTTGTTTGATATTATCACTACAGACACACAAAACTGAATAATTTATATTACTACAATACACATTTGTCACATCGTAATTGATAGCACAAGAAAAGAACTACTCACGAGCAAGAACTCCAATACTTCAGGATAGTGGCGGCGTGTGGATAAAACGTCTGGGGGTTCACTGCTGTGGAAAATAACGTGTTCAGATTTATTGTTACTTGATATTTTAACAGATGTGAAATTGCTTGATTGGCAACGCGACTTTCCTTTGAAGGCACAGAGCTTCAGCTCGAAGAAGTTACCAAACAATAAAGAATGAAAGACAGAGAATATGAGGTGCAATTACTTTAAGCTGATCCAATTTCCTCTGATTTTTGAAGAGTTGCTTGCGTAGGAATAACTGCTTCAATAGTGTGTTAGGCAGACTACTGTCATTTGTGTGTTGACGTACATTGCTGTTTACTTTTCATAAAACGCGTATTATGATTGAAAAGTTTAATGAATTATACAAACTTAGTCTACGCACGCCTGTTGATGTTATACAAACCGTAATTACCAAAATATTCTGGCTCATTGCGGTTAATGACCTCAGAATCGTAAAATCATGATATTAAAATCCCTTTAAAACCTACCACTTACAGCAAATTTTAACCGCGCGCTGTGACAGTGCTTCGGCTAATTTCGGGGCTGCTCGTGTCTATCGCTGGTCCAGTAGCCAGCGATTCCTGGGCTATGTTTTCCTCGCTTCTCACAGCCCCTCGCCATATGCACCCTCCTTACGTCCCACAGCCCCGCGCCAGCAGTCCTGAAATTGAACCTCTTCGCTGGTTCCGGAGAGCAACCGGTGTTGGTGTCAAAATCATCGCTACGTGCGCGAATACAATGACCTAATTAAAGGAATAGGCTCTTGATTAACCATTTTACTAAAAGTTATCTACCGTATTTCTAGGAGGTTCAATGAACCACTGAACTTATAAAACGCGCCACCACTGCTTCAGGAAACAGCAAACAAATCACGGCCATGCGCGATAACCAGGATTCCACCTCGCACCGCCCTCTTCACGGATGTGGCTGATCGTTCCGCATTCCAACCCCACGAAAGACACCAAGGATCTAATGCTCGTGCTGCCATCTCTGGAGTAGTTTTGCAATTAGTAGCAGTCACTAGCCAACCACGCCCATTTCATCCATCTCTGCGTATCGATGACTGTGCGTTTGAATTTTATATAAGTAACTACCATTAAAACATAAACAACGAACATTTATTTTTCGTTGAAAATACAAGGTATGTAACACATCAATCGCATATATGGGAAATTCTCCACTGCAAGTGCCCTGCAAACATTGAGAGGGAGACCAAACTTCCATTATCGCAAAGGTAATCCACTAACACAGAGAAGGACGACAGATTTATGACTGTTCAGGTATTGGTCTACAGCTGTAGTGCGCTTTCGACGACTTTTACTAGTTAGCCTGGTTTGACGTGCTATCGCCAATATTAAGTGTTTAAGAGACGTGGATTTTGTGATTCACGAGTATTTTAATTAAACATGTGTCGGTATAACAAAATAATAAAACAGTGGTATCACAAGTGTGTGTGAATTTTAAATATTTCTCAGTGCATTACGTATGTTATACCAGCCATTGGGATACCTGTAATGCAGGCCTAAGCCAATCATGAAGGGGGTTCCGAGGTAGCTGTGGGACGTGAGCCAATATTCCGAGGTGAGTTATCAAATATATATTTTATGTAGAAATTATTAATGTAGGTTAATGTTTAGCTGTTTAGTTATACTTTTGGTAAAATGAGTCGATTTCCCGGCAAGATATGTTTCCGAGGATCGCAGATTTTTTGTTTTGTTTTGTTTTGAGGTTGCAAAGGCCAATGATATTTATTTTGGTTTGTGCGAATAAAGTAATGGCGGATCCAATACTGACGACGCAGTTAAAGATGTCAATAATCATAAATTATAAGGGCGGACAGATTACGTTGTAAATTGGAACGATGTTTTGAAGTTTAATGCGTAACTATGAATAAATGACATTAGTGAGGGATTTGGATACAGAATGATGCCAGTGATAATGTTTTGGAACAATTAAAGATAGAAAACAGTGACGTGAATTTTTTTTTTTTTTTCCTATTTGCTTTACGTCGCACCGACACAGATATGTCTTATGGCGACGATGGGATGGGAAAGGACTGGAAATAGGAAGGAAGCGGCCGTGGCCTTAATTAAGGTACAGCCCCAGCATTTGCCTCGTGTGAAAATGGAAAACCACGGAAAACCATCTTCAGGGCTGTCGACAGTGGGGTTCGAACACACTATCTCCCGATTACTGGATACTGGCCGCACTTAAGCGACTGCAGCTATCGAGCTCGGTATTATTATTATTATTATTATTATTATTATTATTATTATTATTATTATTATTGTTGTTATTATTATTATAAACAAACAGGATAAAGTCCTAGCACTCTGAAAATTGTAATAGAATTTAGCGAGATGAACAATAATAATTGTACCGGGCGTACACCTCCACGCCGCTAATTCAAACTTTGCGCCAGTTGAAACTCCCCTACTGGAGGAAGTCTGAACCTTATCTAATGTGTTTCTCAGAAGATGTCACTACTTGGAAATTTTGAAGTTTATGAACTGGGTCGTTTTCGATGTATTTTTGTTTTGCCTGTAGTAAGAAGTGTGAACATTCTCTTCTAGAGGACACTACTGAAGAACTACAATGGTGCACCCTAGTGCGAAGTGAAAGAACTGTTTTTTGGAGAAATTTTTATTTCAAAAGTTTGTTCCTTGTTAAATTTCTTTCTGTTATTGTTTAAGTTGGCTGTATAACCCTTTCTTTCCCCTTGTTTTGAATTTAGCCAATCCCGAATGTCTTTAATTAATTTATGACCAATCAGGTGTATCTTCTCCAAAGGGGATATATTGCTTAACCTTAGCCAATAAAGTTTTTGTGGGAGGGTGTTCTCATTCCTGAAACGCCTCGAACGTTCCGCGAGAGTATATAAACTGCTGATTTTCGGGTCTCCGGGCCACTTCAGTAACATCTTTTGGTGTGTAAAGTACGTAGCAGGGGGCGGGAAGCGCCTCTTTCTTCGGGTACCAGTTCAACAACAAGGTAATGGCCGTTTAATAACTTCTTTTCTTGCTAGCTCAGGAGTTTAACTCTCGGGGCAGGTCCGAAGCTTTTCCACCATGTAACTTTCCCTAAAATGTAAAGACACTTAGTATCTATTCTATCTTTTAAACTACATATCGGGATAGAGAGTGCTTAACCCTCTCGAGCTCCCACTCATATTGCATTGAGGTGAACTTATTGTCACAACTTTTCTTCCTTAACGTAATGTAAATTGTTTCTTTCTAAAGTCACCTCTTTAGTATGAGATTAGCCCTTGCATTAACGGCCTAGTGCCAAATAGGTTTTAAACAAATGTATTAGGAGTGCAGATCGCCTCCTCTCAAGTTGGTATTTTAGAGGCCACGTAATTAACCTTTCCTTACTTTATTGGCCTCAGTAGGTTGGGTATTTTTACCCCTGTGTTTATGTCCTTAGAGGACAACTTGAAGGTGGCCTTCTATAGGCTTGAACGTTGAGAGCGGTTTGCTCTTTTTTGAAATTTGGTTCTGCGTGCCTCGAGGAGGCTTTACTGTGTAATTTGGAGCAAGTGCTCCTGGGCATGTATGGGGTTTTCTGCCCCTCTGTTGAAACTTGTTTGGGGTAAAGTTGGGCTAATTGCCCAAGAATTGTGAGTTCGGGGCTCGAAGCCCAAATCCTGTAAATACTGTAATTGTACTTTTGTTGCCCTGCTACTCTGTACCTGCCATGCTTGTTATTTCTTGATTTTGCAAAGAAAATATAACCTGGTTAAATTTTAAATTAACTTTAATTTCGTAGCCTGAGACCTGTTCACCCCCGCACCTTCTTTCACCTCTGCTGTTCCACAGATACCTCGGAACAATAATAATAATAATAACAAAAAATTCAGATGATTTTTGGGATTAATATTGATGTAGGATATAAGCCACATTACGAGTGACGTACAGAAAGGATAAGAGACATCATAATTAGAGAATGAGGTGCGGAGAAAGAATGGAGTACTGAATACTGAATACTGAGCAGGAAAGCACAATTATTTATCAATTGTGTGTCCCCTGGTTATAATGAGAATGGAGATTGAGAAATACAGTGGAACCTTGGATTGCGAGCATAATTCGTTCCGGCAACATGCTTGTAATACAAAGCGTTCGTATACCAAAGCAAGTTTTCCCATAAGAAACAATTGAAACGCGGATGATTCGTCCGAAACACAAAAAATATTTATTCGCATACCATTTCTAAAACAAAATATAACGTAAAACAAATTAAAGTGCACTTTTCCTTACAATAGAATCATTGTTGGTGTGAGGTAGACGAGAGATGACATGAGAAGAGTTACTGTGTAGCACGAATTTCACTAACGGAATCACTGCCATCTGTTGGCTGACTGGAATTGTTTTCTTTTCGTGCAACTTTAACGAGGAACCTATCCAATGACTGCTGCTTTTGCCACTTTTTGAGGATTTCACGAAAATGTGATACTGCATTGTCATTGAACTGATTCATCGCTCGCACTGCTACATCCTTATTCGGGTGGTGTGTTTCTACAAAATTTTGCACCGTTTCCCACATTTTGCACTTTTCCCGAATCTTAGTTAAAGTGAGAGATTCCTTTGACTTTTTCTCCTCCTATTCCTCGAACGAGATCTCCATAACCTCCTCCTGTTATTCGCGATGCAGGACCATCAGTTCGTCGGTGGTGAGTTCCTCGCAATGTTCTTCAACCAGCTCTTGAACGTCCGCGTCATTCACCTCCAGCTTCATGGTCTTCCCCAAGGACACAATTTCATCGACAATCGGCGGCTCATTGTCACCAACAACCCCCTCAAAGTCACATCCAAGAACACAGTCAGGCCACATCTTTCCCCACGCGGAAGTGAGAGTTCTCTTGGCGACTCCATCCCAGGCTTTATCGATGATTTTCAGGCGGTTCAGGATGGGGAAATGATTTCTTCAAAACTCTCGGTGGGTAAGGTTTGTTCCTTTGGTCACTTCGAAGCATCGCTGAAATAGTGCTTTGGTGTATAGCTTCTTGAAGTTCGAAATGACTTGCTGTTTCATAGGCTGGTGTAGTGTTGGAAGGAACTTAACCTTAACAAACTTGAATTCCTCCATTAAGTCGGCCTCAAGGCCTGTAGGATGAGGAAGATCGTTGTCCATAACCAGCAAGACTTTGAGCGGCAGATTATTTTCTGAAAGGTATTCCTTCACTACAGGACCAAAGACCTCGTTCATCCATTCAACAAACGAACAGGGGAGGGGAGAACTTAGGCCCAAGTGACGCTCGTATTGCGGAACCTCACTCGCTTATCAAGTTACAATTTATTTAAAATGTTTGCTCGTCTTGCAAAACACTCGTAGACCAAGTTACTCGCATTCCGAGGTTTCACTGTATACGTAATGGTGACTCCTGGTGTGAGCCCATTGTTTTCCGTTGGTAAGCGAATTATTGTGCGACGAATTGATATTTCCAGTATAAGGAGAGGAATGAATTTATGCGAATTATTCGGAGGATGGATAGCCTCTGAATGTAAAGTACCTCCTATTGTAGTAAGAATAAATGTGAATGAAAGAAAAATCTCCGAATTAATAATATGAAGGGATGAATATGAGAAAGATTTATCATGCTAGAAACAGCTATGAATTTGGAATACAATCAGGATTATTGAAGTGCACCATCTTTATAACATCCTGATGTACGGCTGACTCGTACGTCAAAAATGATGATTAATGATGAAATAAAGCGTATGTTACTTGTAATTGGTCAGTAATGAAAAGAGTCGTTCGGAATAAGTTTTTCGTAAAGGTAATGACATATTTTTAGGCAGATTGTTTTAATTAAATTGTAATTGTTCTCTAACTGTAAATACAATGTGAGGCATATATTTTTGTGTTCTACACAACATTAAAAATGTTTGTAATAATAAGAGACAGAGCCCAGTCACAGATATCAGTTTAAAATAAATTATGAAGATGAGTGAGTTCAAAATCAAGAGTGAAACTTTGGTATGCCTTGGTTAAGTGATAACAGTGATGTCCAGGTGAAAATAGTCTAGTTAGTCACCCAGGCGCATTTATGGAAGGGAACACTAATCTATTGAATTCCTATGATTTTGAGAGGATGACGGGAGAGATGCAGAACTCGGCGCCAATGACCACCGTTGTATGTATATTTTCTATGTTATGTTGCCCAGACGTTGGAGGTCATTGCGTGAGTTATATTAACGATAATTATATTGTTTTTCTTCTTCGTACGGTTGAGGTACATTTGTTTCGTGGAGTTTTGAGTTTACATACTTCATACACAATACTAAGCCTGTATGCGACTTGTATTTAGGAGTTGTTCCAATATCATGTACAGTAGATTTAGATTAAACTTTAGCGTGCCGGGCTGAGTGGCTCAGACGGTTAAGGCGCTGGCCTTCTGACCCCAACGTTGCAGGTTCGATCCTGGCTCTGTCCGGTGGTATTTGAAGGTGCTCAAATACGTCAGCCTCGTGTCGGTATATTTACTGGCACGTAAAAGAACTCCCGCGGGACTAAATTCCGGCACCTCGGCGTCTCCGAAGACCGATAAAGTAGTTAGTGGGACGTAAAGCAAATAACATTACTATTATTAAACTTTAGCGTTAGGAATGACAGATGAGAAATTGAGGACCGTAGTTTGACAGGCATGTTTGTTTATCATTATATAGCTACGACAATATTTCGTTCGTTCGTTTGTAATCTGTTTACACTCCAGGGTCGGTTTTTCCCTCGGACTTAGCGAGGGATCCCACCTCTACCGCCTCAAGGGCAGTGTCCTGGAGCTTCAGTCTCTGGGTCGGGGGATACAACTGGGGAGAATGACCAGTACTTCGCCCAGACGGCCTCACCTGCTATGCTGAACAGGGGCCTTTTGGGGGGATGGGAAGTTTGGAAGGGATAGACAAGGAGGAGGGAAGGAAGCGGCCGTGGCCGTAAGTTAGGTACCATTCCGGCATTTGCTGGAGGAGAAGTGGGAAACCACGGGAAACCACTTCCAGGGAGGGAATCGAACCCCCCCCCCCTCTAATCGGTTGACCTCCCGAGGCTGAGTGGACCCCGTTCCAGCCCTCATACCACTTTTCAAATTTCGTGGCAGAGCCGGAAATCGAACCAGGACCTCTGGGGGTGGCAGCTAATCACACTAACCACTACACCACAGAGGCGGACTACGACAATATTTATTTATTCATTTATTTGTGTCTTTATTGAATGGCTAACTTAGCGCTCTTGTCCCTCTCTTACACTTGCAAGATGACTACTGGATGAATAGAAGCCTAACAAAATCACTATGTACGTAAAGCTCTTAATTTTAAAATAGAATTTCCGGGCTGAGTAGCTCAGACGGTTGAGGCGCTGGCCTTCTGACCTCAACTTGGCAGGTTCGATCCTGGCTCAGTCCGGTGGTATTTGAAGGTGCTCAAATACGTCAGTCTCGTGTCGGTAGATTTACCGGCACGTAAAAGAACTCCTGAGGGCCTAAATTCCGGCACATCAGCGTCTCCGAAAACCGTAAAAGCGTAGTTAGTGGGACATAAAGCAAATAGCATTATTATTATTATTATTATTATTATTATTATTATTATTATTATTATTATTATTATTATTATTATTATTATTATTATTATAAAATAAATTAATGATATATTGTCAAATGGGAAATATATGTGATAACAGTGATCACGAGGTTGATGACTATAATAATAGGTCGCTGAATAATATAATCAAGTGACAACTATATAAATCAGATAAAATATATCAAGTGGCCAGATTCATTCTCTTTGGTGTGAAATAAATTTTGAGGTCTATTGTGAGCCTCCATTAAAATTGTGAAAGATTCCTACAGCATGTATTTAAATTTGTGGATCCTAATTTTTATCTCAGGTGGTTATAATTTATTCATTCTTTCTCTTCGAGAATTTGCCGTAGTATTGTAGTTAAACTTGAGGATCCGGCTCACGTTCAGGTGATAATTTCAGTCATTGTATTGCTGTGAACTGTGAACAGCCTTGGACTGTAATCATGTGTGGTTGTGTCATGTGGAAGGATTGACACTAGTTCGAAGCCCGTTCACATTCATGAATAACAAGGCTATTAACTTGAAAGGTATGCATACGTAGCAGGGGAATGCCAAAAGAAAAATTGTGTTTGTATTTGAATATGTCTGCCTGCTGTCATTTCTTGATGGATACAGTACTTTTGCATCCATCTCTTGGCACAGGCCAGAGTAAAGTGTAGCTTCCACCGAAGTCCCAGTCAACATCATGGCTGTGACAATATGGAAGCTGCTGGGGTATGGGTAGTGCTGAGTAATGACATTCAGAGCACGACTAGTGTTTCTGAGTCTTATGAAAGGTGCTGCTCACAGAGTCAGTCATGCTGCAATAGTACTTTCTGACCCAGTGAGGAAAGCAATGGCAAACTACCTCACTCCTCATCTTGCCTAGTACGCCTCATTTTGGTGCTGCCATTGGTTATTGTGGTTTCCTTACAACCCCACAACATTTGGTGGTGCTATTTGAGGATCCAACCAGCCTCTGGGCTGTTGACCTGACAGACAGATATTTGAATATGGGAATGAGAGAGTACATACTTCATATTGTTTTGGAGCAATTATAAATGTTAGGGTGTAAAATGACACGCGTTTAAAAGTTAAGCTAATTGGAAAATTAATCTAAATTTTTGGCATTTTAATATAAAAATACGTCCTTGGCCGATCGCAAGCAATCTGATGCGGCAGGCAAATGCCCGAAAGCGGTTTTTATTGATATTTCAAAAAGTAACCGTCCGATTTTTAAAATACTTACATATTTGAACTGTACGCGGTTGAACATTTATGCCAGCTGTGTGTAATTAAACCGTTTCATGAAAATAATATAGAGTTGGTAGAGATCGGGCCAGCTAGGAAGACGGTTGGGAGCGCATGCGCACTTTGGACTATCCCGCATAGCGCATCCCTTCCTAACAGAGCTCCTGCTACAAGGACAGTACAGTGCATAAGTTTACACTCAGCTGTCGCGCGCTGCTGTCTAATTTCTCGTTGTGTAGTAACTGTGGTTAGTGGTGGTGGTGTGCGTTAGGCTTATCTATGACTGTATGGAAGGCGTTAAAAGTAGCCTGCATCGTAAGGTGCAGCAATCTTGAACGTTGAACGTTATAGACTTTATGGAAAGGGAGGCAGTGGAAGAAAAGTTCGTGATAGATTGCAAGAAAGTGCAGGAAAGTAGTAGCATCAGCTGAATTTTCTGTAATTTTTAATTCTACCGGGTCCTTTTCAGTTTCTTTATACCAGTTCGATTTTGTTTTTGGGTTACGGAAGAAGTCAAAGATTTGTTAGGTTAATCTATTAGATTTCATTCTGAGAAGAAGATGGCCGAAAAACATTATCCTCCTTCTTCCCATCGTATCTGAGAGTTTTTCAATTTTCTTGTAGCGTGTTTCATTCTTGGTGTATATTATCTTATTATTAATATTATTATTGAAAATGAAAAACCTACAACCTGTTTTCCAGTTTTTGACCGGGTCAGGGATGTAATAAATGAACCATATAGGCTATTATTACAATGGGGTTGCCACTCCCAAGGTGATATTAATGAGTGATAAATGCTATGAAATGATAATGTAGAGTGTTGCTGGAATGAAATATGACAGGGAAAACCGGAGTATCCGGAGAAAAACCTGCCCCGCCTACGCTTTGTCCAGCACTAATCTCACATGGAGTGACCGGGATTTGTACCACGGTATCCAGCGGTGAGAGGTCGACGCGCTGCCGTCTGAGCCACGGAGGCTCTCTTAGTAATATTATTATTATCCAGTTATTTTACATGACGTGGCTCAGGTCATGAAGCCTGGTGTTATACTGTACATCTACGGCGTCGTAAAGTTAATTTTACATCAAATTATAATTTAAAATAAGGAATACGCAAATGGACAGACGAAAACGATTTTGACAGCTACTATAATAAGAGGTTAAATTATATACTAACTCCTTAAATCTATCTTCTTCTTCTTCTTCTTCTTCTTCTTCTTAATCTGTTTATCCTCCAGGGACGGTTTTTCCCTCGGACTAAGCGAGGGATCCCACCTCTACCGCCTGAAGGGCAGTGTCCTGGAGTTTCAGACTTTGGGTCGGGGGATACAACTGGGGAGAATGACCAGTATCTCGCCCAGGCGGCCTCACCTGCTATGCTGAACAGGGGCCTTGTGGAGGGATGGGGCGATTGGATGGGACAGACAAGGAAGAGGGAAGGAAGCGGCCGTGGCCTTATGTTAGGTACCATCCCGGCATTTGCCTGGAGGAGAATTGGGAAACCACGGAAAACCACTTCCAGGATGGCTGAGGTGGGAATCGAACCCACCTCTACTCAGTTGACCTCCCGAGGCTGAGTGGACCCCGTTCCAGCCCTCGTACCACTTTTCAAATTTCGTGGCAGAGCCGGGAATCGAACCCGGACCTCCGGGGGTGGCAGCTAATCACGCTAACCACTACACCACAGAGGCGGTTAAATCTATCTATCATCTGTAACACTGTCCGCCTCTGTGGTGTAGTGGTTAGCGTGATTAGCTGCCACACCCGGAGGCCCGGGTTCGATTCCAGGCTCTGCCACGAAATTTGAAAAGTGGTACGAGGGCTGGAACGGGGTCCACTCAGCCTCGGGAGGTCAACTGAGTAGAGGTGGGTTCGATTCCCACCTCAGCCATCCTGGAAGTGATTTTCCGTGGTTTCCCACTTCTCCTCCAGGCGAATGCCGGGATGGTACCTAACTTAAGGCCACGGCCGCTTCCTTCCCTCTTCCTTGCCTATCCTTTCCAATCTTCCCATCCCTCCACAAGGCCCCTGTTCAGCATAGCAGGTGAGGCCGCCTGGGCGAGGTACTGGTCATACTCCCCAGTTGTATCCTCCGACCAAGAGTCTGAACCTCCAGGACACTGACCTTGAGGCGGTAGAGGTAGGATCCCTCGCTAAGTCCGAGGGAAAAACCGAACCTGGAGGGTAAACAGATGATGATGATGATGATGATGATGATCTGTAACACTTCTAAATAAATCCATTTCGGCTAGGTATGTCTGTAATTTACAGCTAGAAGGTAATTCCACTAACTGAAAATCTGCGGAGTGTTACATGTCAGTTATAACAAATACTTCGGGTCAACTGTACGTCGCCACAACACTGAGCGAGAAGGGGAAGTCAGCGTTCTCGCTCCCACGTCTCTGCTTTCTCACTCGCACACTTCCCCTCACCGGGTGCCTTCCTAGCTGGCCCGATGTCTATCAATATCTCGGTTATTAACCACTTCATGAGAATAAGTAGCACATTATTTTACAAGCCCCTGGGTATCATTTACGAATATGAAAACAGAATACCGATATCTTTAATTGTTTAGACGTTATTCCTAGGTGAATAACACTGTAGGCCGTCTCTGTGGTGTAGTGGTTAGCGTGATTAGCTGCCACCCCCGGAGGTCCGGGTTCGATTCCCGGCTCTGCCACGAAATTTGAAAAGTGCTACGAGGGCTGAAACGGGGTCCACTCAGCCTCGGGAGGTCAACTGAGTAGAGGTGGGTTGGATTCCCACCTCAGCCATCCTCGAAGTGGTTTTCCGTGGTTTCCCACTTCACCTCCAGGCGAATGCCGGGATGGTCCCTAACTTAAGGCCACGGCCGCTTCCTTCCCTCATCCTTGCCTATCCCTTCCAATCTTCCCATCCCCCTACAAGGCCCCTGTTCACCATAGCAGGTGAGGCCGCCTGGGTGAGGTACTGGTCATACTCCCCAGTTGTATCCCTGACCAAGAGTCTGAAGCTCCAGGACACTGCCCTTGAGGCGGTAGAGGTGGGATCCCTCGCTAAGTCCGAGGGTAAAACCGAACCTGGAGGGTAAACAGATGATGATGATGATGATGACGTAGGATTAACGCTATGTGTAGAAAACAGTGTAGTTCCATTTTTAAAAAATGTTAGTGGTATTATCTCAGACGATATTGACTCCGTGAAAAGGTACTGTAATTCCGATTATGAAACCCTTCACCGAGCTCGATAGCTGCAGTCGTTTAAGTGCGGCCAGTATCCAGTAATCGGGAGATAGTGGGTTCGAACCCCTCTGTCGGCAGCCCTGAAGATGGTTTTCGGTTGTTTCCCATTTTCACACAAGGCAAATGCTGGGGCTGTACCTTAATTAAGGCCACGGCCGCTTCCTTCCCATACCTACGCCTTTCCTATCCCATTGTCGCCATAAGACCTATCTGTGTCGGAGTGACGTAAAGCAAATAGCAAAAAAAAATTAAAAATTAAAAATGAAACCCTTGGTACCATCACTGAACGTGAAAATATGTCAATATCTTTAAACGTTCATGAGTTATTTGAGGCGGACCACTTAACTGAATAACCCCCAATATGTCTTCTTTTACTAATTGTTTTATGTCGCACCGACTCAAAGAGGTCTTTTGGCGGCGAATGTGTAGGACAGAGCTTCCCTGGGAAGGAAGCGACCGGGGCTTTAATTAAAGTACAGCCCCAGCATTTGCCTGGTGTGAAAATTGGATACGCCGGGCTGAGTGGCTCAGACGGTTAAGGCGCTGGCCTTCTAACCCCAACTTGGCAGGTTCGATCCTGGCTCAGTCCGGTGGTATTTGAAGGTGCTCAAATACGACAGCCCCGTGTCGGTAGATTTACTGGCACGTAAAAGAACTCCTGCGGGACTAAATTCCGGCACCTCGGCGTCTCCGAAGACCTTAAAAAGTAGTTAGTGAGACGTAAAGCAAATAACGTTATTATTATTAGGCCTATTATTAAAATTGGATACCGCGGAAAACCATTTCCTACAGAGGGGTTCAAAAGAATATCTCTTGAATGATTCTGAAGCATAATATTTTCGACTTAAAAACATATCTCGGTCCCTACGACTGACTTCAGACGATACGTTTGTGGTGATGGTAGTGATTATTGCTTTAAGTGAAGTATAATTATGCAACCATACCCAAGAGATTTATTTCCAGCGGGTATTTTATAGTTACTTTCCACAATAGTCGTCGCTTAGAAAAAGCATTTCTCAAATATTAGTGCTCATTCCGAAGGTTCTGTGATGACTTGGAATTTATAATCTGTTCTACGGGAAAATCGTTACCTGGAGTTCGGGAAAAGCTAATGGAGATTTACGTTAGTTGTTTCAAAACACCACAGTTGAATTTAGCCTTCAGTAAAAAAAAAAAATGATGACGTGAGTTCGAAAATTTTGACCCTTATTTGGTGGTGGTTGGAATGTAAGTTATTACTTTAATTCTTCCACATCTTCAGCTTTTAAACCTCTAAAGAAAAAGACTACAACTGAATTTCACTGCGCCTAAAGAACACACAAGTTACCATGTCGTCTCAGTAATGGTTAGGCCTAATTGTGGTTTGTTAAGTAAGCTTCATTACGATGAGAGTAATACATCGCTCTCCTTCCAGTTTTTCTTCCCACGTGGACTACGACAAGCATGCCTGTTGCATTATTTTAAGCGACAGGAAATGTGTTGTGACGTAAGCCTCATTAATAATAGCCCGTCCAGGTGAGAATTGTTCGTTTGAATACTTGTAGTTAAACGCTCTTAAAACTTCGTCTTATTTAAAGATTCCCTTCATGAAGAAATGGAACATGCTTAACGACATCGATGAATGAATGAAGCACCCATACTCCAGCCTCCACGTTTCTTTTTTTCTTTTGTGAATGTTTTTATATCTTCTTTTGTTGTGTGAGTGTGGCGTGATTTTGTTTAAGAATTGTGCCGCTGCGCGGCGCAGCGCTAGTTTAGGCTCGCTTAACGTTCCAAAAGCAAGCTAACCTGAGTTAGTTGCCTCGCGGCCGCGTGCTTGTGAACAGTGAGGGAGCAGCGGGTGGTTTCAGCCTTTGCGTGTTGAAAACCCACGTGTTACTCTGTGTTTACGTCATCATGAAGTGGTACTTCAAGAATTTCGGCGAGTTCTCCATCTTGCTGTGTGCAATTCTTTATTCATATTTATCAGGTAAGTTAGTTTTTAATTCATCTGTAAGCCTTGTATGTTACGTGAAAGTACATTAAACGCTTACAATATGTGATGTATATTCTGGTTAATCTTACACTCTAACTTGCCTGTGGTGTATCTGGTACGTGTCCGGAAGTACTTTCTTTCAGTTTTAGAAATATCATTCATTTCAAGAGTAGGATTTGGGCCTCGGTTATAACTTAATAATTCATTCTAACAATTCAGTGCATAATTCCATCATAAAAATTCATAGAGGGCCCATTTGTCTTCGCTGTTCACTGACTATCGCATAGGCCTACATTTAGCTACGATTGCCTTGTAGCCCAAATCTGTTGAGCGCTGTTGAACTCGAATTAGTTGGATCCCGCCTGAAGTGGAGTTCAGTGATCTCTGCACGGTCTTTCAGGTGGAACGATGTTATTCATAACTAATCATTTTTGTGTTTAAATTGCAAACATCGTTGAAGCTCTCTTTCTTAGTTCTCTTTGAAGATGTATTACTACTTTACACCAGTTGCTTTCATTGATACTGCAAGTGTTCAGGCAGAATATTTAATGGTGGCGAATAGAATTTGTTTTGAGAGGAAACGTCGTATTTGTAAGTTAAGTGTGTTTCCTTCTATCGAGGCTAGAGGCAAGGTGTGCGCGAGACCTTGTACAGTGACACACATGTCTGCTACAACCGCTACATCTGGGTTACCCGCCAGGTTGGCTTCTTGTGTTCTCTTCTAAGGCAAATGTCCCATCCCAACACGGATAACATTTTTATTTCGGATGCACATACTGCAATGACGCACGTTTTATATCCTTAGGAATGTCGTTTGTTTTAGATTGTCAATTTCCATTTGACCGACCTCAATTGTGTACATTGTACACCTGCTCACATGTTTATGATCAGATTACTGTTACTGGATAAAGTTAGTATAATGGTACCCTGTGAAATATCAAACATTTCTAATTTGTTTAGGTAAGGAAGGACTGGAATTGAAACTTTAATAGCATCCGTATCCGCTTAATTTCGCGAAGTTGTGCTGTCTGAATTCCCGCTAATAGTTATTAAATTCCAAAGGAGCACACTTTTCTCTTTGTCCGTATAACAATACACAAAAGCGTATACACGACTTTTTTTTTTTGTCGTGATATGAATAATATATTTCATTAATTTTACCTTCGTAAAAATAAGAAATATATCTATTTGTAATAATGAGTACAAGCGACACTAGAGTGGGGGGATATATTCCCCTTATCTACGCCGCTGACTACTCAAACAAATTAATATTGTGCTCTCATGTCTATATTTGTGGAATAGTTTTAATATAATTAACTATGCTCAAAAGAGATGTACGTAGGAGTCATTAATTTTGAAGTTCCACAATTTTATTTACGTTCAAAATAGTGTGTTCAAACAGTAAATGAACGATGAGAATAATTCGTCCTGTTTCCCTCACTTTCAATGAATATTATTTTTCTAATCCATGTCATTGATTCTGTGAACCATTAAAGTTGTTAAAACGCAATTATAGAACTTTAAATATAACAAAAAGTCATTGACAACTTCATAATCTCTTGCATTGAAGAAATTACTAGCACGCATTTTAGTCGGAGAGTTGTAGAGGACTATCGGGCTTTCTTTATTAATAATCTTACATGTAGATTACCTACAAGATTAGCTGTTTACACTCTTTCCTAACGTCAAATAGTTGTTTTGTAAGTATTGCAGAATCTGACTTGAAACACGTGTCAGTGGAAGTCTCTATTTGGAGATTGGTAACATGAGAGGTTCAGATAGATGGATTATTGTCTCTATTATTGGAAAAAGCTGTGCTCAAAGTGGGCTTCATCTAAAGAATTACGGACAGGTTCTGCTTATGAGAACAACAAAAATATAACTTTTGGCGTCTATTTATTGAGGGAAGGGATCAGAAAGAAGGCTCTGTATCTCCACACATTTTACATCAGTCATATCAACCTCGTAAGGGTGAATGCAGCGCTTGACGATTTCACCTGTTGGAGGAATAGGAAATATATACTATTGAGATTATTTGAAATATTTCTCTGTTCTGTTGCGGAAAAATTGAACATGCACTAATAGATTATTGTATGGTAAAACGAACTGGGATTTGTCTGACATGAAATGTAAAAATATTCATCCTGTTATATAAAATCTATATATATAAAATAACTTGTCCTGACTGACTGAATGACTGACTGACTGATTCATCATCGCCGAGCCAAAACTACTGGACATAAAGAGATGAAATTTTGGGGATATATTCATATTAAGACGTAGGTGCTCGCTAAGAGAGGATTTTTGGATATTCCTTCGCTAAGGGGGTGAAAACGGGGGTGAAATTTGAAAATGAGTTGCTCTATATCTCAAAACTTTAAAAGTTTACAGATGTAAAAAGTGGTATTTAGAATCTACTTTAAAAATAAGGAAACACGTATTTTTTTGTTTTCAGAAAATCCCAATAGGAGGGGTGAAAAAGGGTGAAAATTGGGAAAAATGGGTTGAATGCCTTTAATCAGGATACTGGTACCTATATCTCAGGAACTGAAGATATTACAGACCTGAAAATTGGTAATTTTGATCTCTTTTAAAAATAAAGAAACACGTAATTTTTTGTTTTTGGAAAATCCAATTAATGGGAGGGTGAAAATGGGGTTAATTTTTAAAATGAGTGAATCTATATCTCCAAACTTTTAAAGTTTGCAGATGTAAAAATTGGTATTTAGAACCTTCATTAAAAATAAAGGATCACGTATTTTTTGTATTCGGAAAATCGCAATAGGAGGAGTGAAAAGGGGCTAAAAAGTGGTTGAATGCCTTAAATGAGGCTACTTATATATCAGAAACTGATGATATTACAGACCTGGAACTTGGTGTTTGGGATCTCCGTTAAAAATAAAGAAACACGTATTTTTTTGTTTCTGGAAAATCCAATTTAGGGGGGGGGGGTGAAAAGGGAGTAATATTTTAAAATGAGTGTATCTATCTCAAAATTTTTAAAGGTTATATATGTGAAAATTGGTATTTAGAATCTCCTTTAAAAATAAATAAACACACGTATTGTTTAGTTTTTAGAAAATCCAAATATTGGGGGGAAAAGGGGGGAGGGTAATTTTTTTAAAATGAGTGTGTGTACATCTTAAAACTTTAAAATTTACAGATGTAAAAATTGGTAGTTAGAATCTACTCTAAAAATAAAGGAAAACGTATTTTTTGTTTCCTGTAAATCCCAATAGGAGGGGTGTAAAAGGGTGAAAAATGGGTTGAATGTTTTAATGAGGATACATATATCTCAGAAACGAAAGATATTGCAGAACTGAAAATTTGTATATGGGATCTCCTTTAAAAATAAAGAAACACGTATTTTTTAGTTTTGGAAAATCCAATTAATGGCGGTTAAACAGGAGTGACAAATTGGGTGAATTTTTGAAAGACTATATCTACAGAATATCTTGGAAACGTAAAATGTTACAGACGTAAAAAGTGGGTGTTTGTAATCTCCTGTAAATCTAAAGAAACATAGGTGATTTGTGTTTGGAAACTCCACTTAAGGGGAACTCAAAAGGGGTGAAATTTTAAAATGAGAATTTTTACAGTTTATCTCAAAAAACTTAACATGTTACAGAAGTGAAAAATGGTATTTTTTATATCTAGTAAACATAAAGAAACGTGTATTTTTCGCTTACGGAAATACCACTTGGGTGGAGGGGGGGGGGTAAATGTGACTGAAAATGGTGTTGAATTCTTTTAATCAGGCTACTAATATTTCAAAAATGAAGATGTTACAGACGTGAAATTTGATATTTGCAATCTGCTTTAAAAATAAAGAAACACGTATTCTCGGAAAATCCAATAAAGGGGGTGGGGTGAAAGAATTGAAAAATTAATTGAATTAATTGAATGAGAATACATACATCTAATAAAAACGAAAGTTGTTACAGACGTGAAAATTCGTATTTGGATCTCCTTCAAAAACAAAGAAAAACGCGTTTTGGGGGGAAACCATCTTGGAGGGCGGGAGTGTAAAGGAGTTGAATTCCTTTCATGAGGACACATAAATCAAAAACTGAAGAAGGTAGAGTCGTGATAATTGGTATTTAGAAGATCCTTTACTATTAAAGAAACAGGTATTTTTTGCGGGAAATTTCACTTAGGGGGGAGGGAGTAGTGTGAAATGAAGTGAAAAAAGTAAAATATTTTTATGGGGATACTAATATCTCAAAACTGAAGGTAATAGACGTGAACATTGGTGTTTGAAATCTTCTTTAAACATAAAAAACAAGCCTTATTTTAATTTTTTTTGGGGGGGGGGGCGGGCTGCCGGTAAATAAACTTAACGGCGGTGGGGTGTAGAAGGAGGTGAGACCAATTGATTTTACTGTTCTTAATGTACTTATAAGGATCCTCGACAGCGCGCCGGCCTCTCACAGCTGGGTTCCGTGGTTCAAATCCCGTTCACTCCATGTGACATTCGTGCTGGACAAAACGGAGGCGGGACAGGTTTTTCTCCGGATACTCCGGTTTTCATCCATTCCAGCAACACATAATAATAATAATAATAATAATAATAACAACAATAATAATAATGTTCCGAACCGTCGTCAAATGTGCGGACCGCGCTGGAAACGGCTCCTGGACGGGTAATGATTAAGAATGCAGTCCGGCCGCGGGTTCAGTGCCTTCTAGGCACCCAATATGACACCACGCCGGATCTCCTGAAGGATTTTATCCATATTAAAAATGATTATAGGAAAAGATGGCAAAGATTTACGGACCCAACTGACCGGGAGGAATACCTGAGCCTAGCCCGGGAAGTACGAAATCGATTGCTGGAAAAAAGGATGGAAAATGGGAGGAAACATGCCGTAATCTAATAGAAAACGAGTCAGATCGGGAATTTTGGTGGGTTCTCGCAGAAAACGAGTCAGACCGCGAATTTCGGCGGATTATATATCTAAAACAATAAGCATTCAATTATAAATTTCAGTATAATACCGTAGCGAAGCACGGGTATCTTGCTAGTATGATTATATAAGAACAGTCAGAATATGCATTTCCTTCATAGATTGAACTCGCTAACTTTATTAATTCACCTTTTGATGCCAAGATGAGTTATAAATCCAATTATTTAGGTCATCCAAAATACAATGGGGGGGGGGGTTAAATGTTGTTTATTGATGTTCCTTTATTTATTCAACGATTTTTGAATTTTTCTAGCAAATGAGACACTTTTATTTCTGTGCAGTTTTCGTTCTGATGAATATTTCCTGGAGATGGGTTGCGACTACTCACATATAAAAATATATAAATCTGAATTTGAATTTAAATGAAATACTATTAAAATACCCATGAAATAAAATACTATATCGTCGGACTATACAGATACAATGATAATAATAATAATAATAATAATAATAATAATAATAATAATAATAATAATAATAATAAAAATAATACACACATAATCTTGTAATGGGATTTGAATCGTTACAGGGTGTTGGTAAAACATGAATGAACCTGCACTCGCGCTCACCCCCTTTCAATGTATGCTACGTTGTTACGAAGACTACGGTAAAATTGTGTACTTAAACTTCATTGTAAAGAGTTTCGTGGACATGCAACTCCTGGGGATGATGTGAAGAAAGAGACGCCCACAAATGAGGATGGGCCCTATTTTCACTGTATGTTGACAGTTTCTATATATATACATGGTCACGAGATATTTTATTCCTAATTAAATGGACGGTAATGAATTGATAATGTAAAATGTGGATCAAATATACCATGAAATGTTCATCGATGTGATTGTCACTACGCAAATATTTTGTTAAATCATAATACGAGCGAAGTCATGAGTAACTTCAGTTTTAAATGGATTCTGCTCGATGTCTCTATTGGTGTGTGTGTGTGTGTGTGTGTGTGTGTGTGTGTGTGTGTGTGTGTGTGTGTGTGTGCGCGTTTGTGTCGACGTGAACTCAACTAAGGCTGAGTTTGAAATAGGAAAGCAAACAAACCAGCTTATAATTTTACGTGCCGTATTGATATCGTGAGGGTAGCTACGGGACCTCCCAGTTTTACGTGGATTCTGAATCACAGGGACGAGCCATTTTCATATAAAAATGCCGCTTGTGTTGGCTAAGATTCGAACTGTGACAACCTTTATGAGACGCCTGAAATGACTTCAATCGACTTTCACAACGAATGTGTAAGAGCTGTCCGATGGAAACTAGTTTACCTAGCTCGATACCTGCATTCGCTTAAGTGCGGCCGGTATCCAGTTTCAGGAGATGGTGGGTTCGAACCCCACTGTCGGCAGCCCTGCAGATAGTTTTCTGTGGTTTCCCATTTTCATACTAGGCAAATGCGGGGGCTGTACCTTAAGGCCACGGCCGCTTCCTTCCTACTCCTAGGCCTTTCCAGTCCCATCGTCGTCATAAGACCTATGTGTATCGGTGCGACGTGAAGCAACTTGTAATAATAGAATGAAACTCGTGGGTACTCGCCACATTGTTATGCACTTCAACGCTGATTTCTGTTCAGTGTAGACTGTGCAGATTGTCCCTGCCCGTATTTTCTGATCAATTATTTTCTAAAGTTAAAATAATAATAGTTTTAAGTCCCACCAACTACTTGTGACTTCTCGGAGACGCCGAGGTGCCAGAATTTTGTCCGTAGAAGTTTGTTTTCGTGCCAGTAAATCTACCAAACAAGGCTGACTTATATCACCACCTTCAAATACCACCAGACTGAGCTAGGATCGAACCTGCCAAGTTGGAGACAGAAGGCCAGTGCCTCAACCGTCTGAGCCACTCAGCCCGACAAAGTTAAAGGGTGAATGATCCCTCAAAAATATTAAACGAATGAGTGCATGTTATTTTATATTTCTCATATTTAATATTAGCAGACCTAATAAATAAACAAATACATATGTACATGCATCCATCTTCATTATATATTGGTATGCCTTTCAGCTTTATCTCCGTGTATTTATTAAACCCTCTGTATCCTCGTCCAGTTCCGTATCTCTTATCTTTAAATCATCAGAAGCAGTCGAACCATCGTAGTCTATCTCTACTTCTCTTACACTCCATATCAGAGTCGAGTATTCTCCTAGGTATAATCTTTCTCCATTCTTATTCCATGACGCACCACCGAAAGCGGTTTTTGCATACCGCTTCATCCATAGAGTTCATTCCTATCCCTTTAGTCTTGGAAATGCTAATTTTCATATCATTCTCCGCACGTATTTTAAGGTTCCAAGATATTAAGAGTGCAGTATAGTCTGCCATGAAGACAGTCGTCGGCACAGGACAAAGTGCTTACTAAATTTCCACCTAACTGAATCCCTCCCTGCCGTGAACAAAGGTGGAAATTTAAAGCCCTTTTTTAACACCCTGTAAGCACCTTGAACCAAGAACTCATTCTGCCAATTCTCATTGTCCTGACCAATTCTGGGATTTGTTCTATGAATTCGGCAACGTGATCGGTTTTATCAAAATCAAATTCATTGTTTTATTTGTTCCTGAGAAGAGTGTACTTGCGAGGAACTTAAACAGTACTGTGCGCTCATTCTTTCTTTCTTTTGAACGATTGTAAATTTGGTGTTTCTTCTTCATTTATTTATTTATTAATTTATTTCCTATGGTAACTTTGTGAAAACACTGCACAAAACCAGTAATGTGGCTCGTTTAAAGGTAAGTTAACGCAATACCTCTGGCTGGTTTAGTCATCACAAATCGGTTTCAGTTACAAAAATTAGAATGTTCCTCCTCTCTTTAATACTGTCTAACCAGAGAAGTGCCACAGCATGATTAAATATTGGAATAGTAGAAAATTTAACTGTTATGGAACTTCACATGTTAGAAGGGATTTTCCAGAGGCTTGTCATTGACGCATTTTGATTTGACGCCATTAAGGTTGCTTGGCAGTTTCGACGTTCAGTTTTAGGAAACGAACCAGAACTTTATTGGATGACTTATTACTTAAGTATTTGAAAAGTAATTTGTTCGGGTAATAAGAAATGTGCCACCAGATGCATTTTTACATGCACATATCGTACGAGGTGGAGCACTGATTGGACTGACTATCTGCCATGTTTAAGCCCGAAACCTTGGGATCCGAAGGCATTCTTCCACTGATCCAAAGAGGGATCTAATTTCATCTTTTTAAGGGTAGATTTATTGTGACAAGCATTTTATAAACATCTTCAAAAATTATGAAGTGATACTTGGAAGAGCCAAAAATGAAAAAGCTCCTGAGAAAGCTACACGCTGTATTTTACCTCGTACGGAAGATGGTTGAGCATGTCTTAGCGGTAGACTTATCACAATGTTGTTGCGAATTTAACTGTTTTCGGGTTAACATCTTAACTTAACGCAATGTAAAACTTCAAATGACATTACTACCAAGAGCCCATCATTTTCAAGTTATACCTTTATTTTCAGAGAAAATGCCTCAGCCGCATGCCAACGCGCGGCAACTCGGCACTACACTGGGTCACCGTTTGCTTAGTAAGGGATAAGATAGACATTTTAAATTTTCTTTATTTTTAGATTTGCTGTTTTCTATCACGAATGTGTATATTAGAAATTCCAAAAGCCTATTTGGAAGTTTGAAATATTAACCTTAGTTTTCTCCTGTAATCGTGTCAGGTAAATTTTTCTCAGAACTGACATGTAAAGAAAGGTGGTAAATTGTCTTGGTGTTGTTATAAGGGGCAAAGCAAGGCGATTTCTAGCTCCAGATGATACGTAATAGTTGGAAGAGTTAATATATTTATTCCCATTTTCACATCAAGAAAATGCTGGGGCTTTACGTTACTTTAAGCCAAGCTCGCTTCCTTCCTACTCCTAGTCCTTTCTTATCCCATTGTCTCCATAATACCTGTCTGTATCGGCGCGACGTGAAGCAACTAGTAAACAAAAACATATTCTAACAGTCAAAATCAAAGGTTATCACTTATCATACCACACCAAGTCGCTGATATACACACGTGTGCTTATTTTTGCTGTCAGATTAGTTGATAAATTTCATTCTGTCATCGCCTCGCTTCTTGTCGGCGCTTTCAGCGTGGGACACTTGTTTCTTGTTCCTGGTACCTCAATTGAGTCTGATCTGGCTTGAAACGTGTGCCTGGCATTTCTCATATTTCCTTTCCTAACTTCCTGTGTCGGCTCTTGTTCTCTACAAACTTCGGTGTTTTTGCGGCATACTGGCATAACCTCCATCTAGCGGCGAGGATAGGAACTGTGCCGGCTGCCGAAGCCTGTCGCACTCCTCTGGGACAATGATGATATTGGAGAATGTTGCTGGAATGAAATATGACCGGGGGCTTCATTCATTCCATTCCTGACCCGGTCAAATGACTGGAAACAGGCTGTGAATTTTAATTTTCACTGGCATAACCTGCCTAGTGGTCTCGCGCTTTCTCTATCGGGTTTACTTAATCTTCGATGGATTATAAATTCGTTCTTCAACAATGGCACTGATTTGAGTTTTTAATATCCCCAGAATATTCATAATTTTCTCTGTCGACTGAGGCATTGACGTAGTGTCTGCAAGATGATCAGTGCCCAGAATGTTTTAATTTAATCTCGTAAAGGTAGGGCCTATGTGTGAACCTGTGTTTTTCTACACTGACAACAAAAAATGGATCAGCCGAATAAATGCGTTTGGATTAACTTATTTGTACTTATCGACCTTCAGGAGAAGTGTTAAACAGAAGAAACAAACACTTATCACACCTGTATATTTTTTTTAGATTGGTAGACATCTAACGTGTATAGGGATGATTAATCAGTTTGTTCTCTCAACTTGAGGAAGTGCCAGATATCTTCCACACTATTAGCTTGTTCTGATCGTGAGCACAGGTATAAATTCAGAGGGGAAATTTGTGAGTAATTATCCTGTAAGTGAAGCCTCATTTCTCTTTCGTCTGTAAATAAGAATTTACCAAATCTTGGATGTTGAGTTTGGCTTTTACATCCAGCAGTTCTGTGCGCACTTAATAAGGGTAGTGTTTGTGCCTTGGTAGCTTAGCCAAGGAGGAAGAGCGACATTCACTCTGTGATCTCTGCCGCTCTTTATGTTGACGTACATTGAACATCCAGCTGTGTTATATATTAATTGCCCTTGACCAATCGATAACCCAGTAATAAGGGAGCATCTGTGCCGATAGTAAGAAGTTCACTTGCAATAAACTTGAATGGATCTCTAGAAGAAAACTCTTTCTGCGAAAACACATTACTTCCGCTCTGTGCTATTTACATGACAAAAGATTAAAAGCTAGCAAGATTGCAGTTTACATGAAATCCGAGCCCCTGGGACGTAAATTCCAGTTTGATCATTTCATTTGGAAAGTTTGTGATTCAAACCAAGGCCACCATGTTGAAAGGCCAGTGATGAAGTCTCCAAACTATCACTCCCACAACAAAAACCTAAGAGTACCTATTCCAAATTGTGCCCGCTCAGAAGGTTATTAGAATATATTTTCTTATAGAGGAGAAATACCGAAGGGTATAATAATAATAATAATAATAATAATAATACAACGCATCTTTAACTATGTGTATGTGTGTACTTATAGTCTGGAGCTATGCCATAACATCAGACGAATAACATAATTCCCACCCCTTGTGTTGTAAAGTAGACCAGTAATTTTACACACCCACCCACCCTACACGAACTCCCAACTTCTGACGTCACTGCAATTAATGAGATGTATGCGAAGCTTGCGCTATGACTTTGCGACAGTCAGTGAGGCCAAAATTGTGAAACCTATATGATGCTAGCATTGTACAAATAACCAATAGCTATGCGTAAATAAGGACACTTACGCTCTCCAGATTAAGCGCGGCGGTCGTTGTAATACCTAGATTTCATATCTAAAAAGGAACTAGTAGGCCTACACTGTAAGGTAGTGGGTTGGCTCTGCTAGTCTCCTGGCTGTCTTAGGAATCATTCCACGTACCATTTTCCAATGTAAGTAACATTCTTTACTCCAGAGTGTTATATCCCTTACGGAAGTTGTACCAGATGATTTTCTGTAGTCCTTTATTGCATGAATGGTAATTACAGGAGGTAACACTACGGGAGGTGAGAATTCATTCCATTAATCCGTCATTCATTCGCGTCGTGGAAATCATTTACAAGAGAGGGAACTAAATAATTTCTTCCGTTTGCAGTCCCCCCAAGAATACAAATGAGAACAATGAATATAAAAAAAAGTATATTCCCTTATTAGAAAATCTCATGACCGAATTATGAAAATCGATTTTCCGATTTCAAAACCCTGAAATAAATTATTTGGACCTTTCAGTAAATCCTGTGGACATTCAACCTTTTAAGGTAAAACTGTTTTTGCTGCTCGAATTATCAGTGTAATGTGATACGCTGTTTTAAATACAGTCAAATTTCATTGATACGAACGTTTATAACGTCTAATCACATTTGGCACGTACACACAAGTTCAGAATGTCCACATAAACTTACCTTGACCCTCACTTGTTCGACATGTCTTTCTTTTATACACAGTTAAAAAAATCGGGGAACGTGTTTTGTAACTTCTGGTATTTGAACGTTAATTTGGTAGATGAGGTTCCAGTGGTCGTCCAGCATACCTTGAGACTATAACTACTCAGTGTATGTCAAATAGAAGTTATGCTGGGCTGAGTGGCTCAGTCAGTTGAGGCGTTGGCTTTCTGACCCCAAGGTGCTCAAATACGTCAGCTTCGTGTCTGTAGATTTACTAGCACGTAAAAGAACTCCTGCAGGACTAAATTCCGGCAATGCGCGGCTGTGAGCTTGCATCCGGGAGATAGTAGGTTCGAATCCCACTATCGGCAGCCCTGAAAATGGTTTTCCGTGGTTTCCCATTTTCACACCAGGCAAATGCTGGGGCTGTACCTTAATGAAGGCCACGGCCGCTTCCTTCCAACTCCTAGACCTTTCCTATCCCATCGTCGCCATAAGACCTATCTGTGTCGGTGCGACGTAAAGCCCCTAGCAAAAAAAAATTCCGGCACCTCGGCGTCTACGAAAACCGTAAAAGTAGTTAGTGGGACGTAAAGCAAATATTATTATTGTTATTATTATTAAATCGAAGTTACTCCATCTGTAGGCGTAGCCATGCGTTAAACTATGAGGTGACCCCACAAAATAATGAATAGCGTTGCATCCGTGTGTCGTTGTGAGGTACACAGACTATTGCGGTCATTTGAGCACGTTCTACGTCAACCAGCACATTCCATGAAACGTCTGGACGAGGTTCAAGTCGCAAGGGCCGTCACTTTGATCCAGGAAGGATGGACTTTTCGTCGTGTTGCTGTGGATCTCAATGTCTCTCCGTCAGTTCTTCAACGCTTGTAGAATCTCTACAATGAGACAGGTTAGCTCCTTGGACGCATGACAACCCCGCAGGATGACCAATATCTGACAATCTGTGCGTTGCTGCGTCGTTCAGAAACTGCCAGGGAACTGCAACAAGACCTCAGGAGGGTCACTGGAGTCAAGGTGTCTGACCAGACAGTTAGGAACAGGTTAAGAGAAGTGTCCTTACGACCCAGACGTCCTGTTCGAGTGCCCCGGTTAACGCAGCAACTTCCCGCTGCTCACCTTCTGCTTGCCCGTACCCACGTCAAATTCTCCATTGGTTGACGTACGTGCTCAGATGACCGCAACCGGTGTTCACAGACGAGTCCAGACTTCCCCTGACACAGCTTGATGGACGTAAACTTGTATGGAGATGCCGTGGTGAGCAGTGAATGCCAAATGTTGTCGAGGAAGGCGACCGAATCGGACAAGGTTCTGTGATGGGGTGGGGTGCATCAGTATTGATGGCCGAACGGATCTTTTCGTCGCCGTGGTAATCTTAATCTTACCACTGCGCGGTACATCGAGCAAATACTGCTACAGCATGTGTTGGTTGCTGCATACGGTGTTGGCCCTGAATTCGTACTCATGTAGCGAGCATCGCCAGAACTGTCTTGCGAGAACTGGGCATTCAAGGTATGGAGTGGCCAGCAGTGAGTCCCGACCTTAATCCCATCGAGCATGTGTGGGATAGGCTTTACAGAAATTTTTGTGGGCGTCCTGTTCCACCGCACTCTCAAAAGACCTCGAACAGGCTCTCATTGAAAAATGGGACCTGATACCGCAACGTGACATCCGTCGGCTTATACGGAGCATGCCACGTAAGTGTCAAGCTGTGATAAATGCTCGTGGAGTACATACACCATACTGAAGCTCTCCAACTGTGATAAACATCCACCCTGGAGGACTGTTATCACTTCGTTTTCGCCCCCTATTTGGAAATTTCCGTTTGTGTTCTGAAAATGAACGTGAATCCGTCGATGTTCTTTTGTATACTTCAACGGTAAAGAATAGACTAAAGGTTTAGTTAGTAATATACCTGGGTGTGAGGTACTGTTTTGTGGAGCATGGCATACGTTCAAAAACATGTTCCCCTAATATTTTGAACTGTGTACTTGAACAAATTAATTTTCAATCGTGCTGAAGGTAGGAGCGAACTTGGTAAGATTTTTACTTAGAGTGAATTACTACATATTTTTGTATGTACCGAGCGAGTTGGCCGTACGGTTAGGTGGCGCGCAGCTGTGAGCTTGCATTACGGAAATAGTGGGTTCGGACCCCACCATCGGCAGCCTTGAAGATGGTTTTCCGTGGTTTCCCATTTTCACGCCATTCAATTTTTGGGGCTGTGCCTTGGTTAAGGCCACGGCCGCTTACTTCCCACTCATATTCCTTTCCGATCCCATCGTTGCCATAAGACCTATCTGTGTCGGTGCGACGTAAACCAACTAGTAAAAAAAAAATTTCGTTTGATGTTGTACATTCTATACGCAGTGATTATTATTATTATTATTATTATTATTATTATTATTATTATTATTATTATTAGTATTAGTATTAGTATTAGTATTTTCTTCCTTTGCTGCAGCTTTTTCGCGGGTGCGCACTGCGTCGCACATGTGAATTTGGTCCTGTTTTACGGCTGGATGCCCTTCCTGACGTCAACCCTATTTGGAGGGATGTAATCACTGTTGCGTGTTTCTGTGGTGATTGGTAGTGTTGTATGTTGTCTGAATATGATGAGGGGAGTGTTGGGACTTACACATACACCCAGTCCCTGAGCCAGAAGAATTAATGAGAAGCGATTAACATCTCCGACCCGCCCGGGAATCGAACCCGGGACCCTGACGCTGACCACTCAGACAACGAGTCGGACAGTATTATTCTGAGATGGAGTATAGTATTCTGCTTCTTCTGGTCCTTTTTCAAAGTTATTGTGGTCGGTACTTGGGTTTGGCCCATTCTTACGGCCGGATGCTCTTCTGACACCAAACCCCTGAGGAAGGATGTATTCACTATTACATATTTCTATATAGGTTGGTAGTGTGGTGTGTAGATGAGGGGAAGCGTATTAAGACACACAGTCCCCGCGACAGAGGAATAAACCATCCACTGTTTAAATCCTCGGGAATCTAACCCGGGGCCTCCTAATCCGAAGGCCAGTACGCTGACAGTTCAGCCAACGGTATTCTGCACTTCTTTTTACTACAAATATTCAGCCCATTACATTGAAGGGATCAGTTTATTCACAAATAAAAAAATATATTGTTACCGTACGCAAACTAGGAAATCGATTTCTGGTATATCACTTATTAGTTGGGTAATCTTCCTCTACAACTAAATCTTTCCCCAATGCATAGCAAATTGAGCTGGCGTATTTAACAGCAGTGATATATGTTTGACGGTTAAGCCCTATTAATCCATATACCATTTTGTGCCCTACACCGCCAGGTGGAAGTGTTGAAATAAAACAGGAAAAATTGCCAATTAGCTCTTCATGCAGTCTGTATAACTTTATTTTCACTTCGTACAAGGTCTTCCTCCGTATAGGAGCGATTACTGAATTGGTGGTGGTATTTGACACTTCATTCTTAGATCGATCAGATGATCGGTCTCTTACTTGGTAGACATCGATGTGTCTACCGCCGGTGACACAGGGTAGGGCAGAAAAGTTGGCATTCGGAAAACGCTTTCTTTCAATTGTTATTGATATGCTCTTGTACACGATAAGGTAGGTCGAAATTTATATACAGTAGGTATCGTTCTATCTAAGGTTTTACTAGTGTCTTACCGTCACACCCACTAAAGATCTTTTTGGTGACGATGGGGTGGGGAAAGGCTAAGATGGTAAGAGAAGCGGCCGATTCAGGTTCAACCTGATGTGAAAATTGGAAACCAAAGAAAAGTCTTCTGAGTTTCCGACGGTGGGGTTCGAACCCGTCATCTCCCGTATGCACGTTCATAGCTACGCGGCTCGTACTACGCAGCCAGCTCACTTGATTTTCAATATTAGCGAACCAGCTTAACCATATGAGGACAACGAATGAAGTGCAATCTGTAATGGCATGATTACCTGAACATTGCATTACGTACACTTAAAGGTCTACAAGGTAGAACTTCCTTCCTTGGCACCAGGGGCCTGTTCCACGAACGCACTTTGCAACTTTTCAACTTTGCACTTTTCAATTCTTGCAAAATGCAAAGTCTTTCTGTTCCATAAACTAGGTTATACTTTTCAATGTCTTCGCAAAGTGAAAAGTCTTTGCGAATGAGTCATCCGATCGAGTTTATTCCATGAGCAAACTGTATAGGCCTAATACTCCGTGATTTTAATGCTTTACTTTTCGCGGCGAACTTGGCGGTATAATTGTCGTACCATTAAAGTTTTTATCATGGGTAAGAAAGGTTATTACAAGAAGCTGGCTGTGCTGGAGGTTGTCAAGTAGAAACATTACATCTTTTTTTGACAACTTTAAAGGTAACCTCTCAAGTGATGACACATCAATGTTAACGAGAGTACCGTCAACACATCCACACACAGAAGGAAATTCACCCTTCGTTAGAAATCCCGTCGCTATATTAAGTGGATTATCAAGCCAACGTACTGTTAGGAAATATTACACTTACTATAACATCTACGACTTTGGCAACAGTTCAGAAAATAATTGATTTTAATGTCCCATGCATTGCTGCTACACCGTGCAGCACCATTTACTAACCAACGTAAGCATATAAGAATTCAGTTTTCGGAAAGGAATTGGCTTCTTTTTGTTGCATGTTTCAATAAATGATAGATCATTTCAAGAATATAGTCGGTCTGTGTTGGGGTAATAAGATATCACTCGTGAAATTACGTGGAAGTGAAGTTATGAAAATTAATCCTGTCTTTGTACGTTCTCTTATTGGATTCTTCATCACTGCCCTCACTTGATGCTAACAAAAGCTCACGTCGTAACGTGTTTATATCACTAAACCAAATTCTACGCCGAGAAACTAGTGAGCATACTTGTTAGTTAACATATGAAAAGGGAATCATTTCTTTGCAAGATTTATGAAAACTTTTCACTTCATTTCTTTGCACTTTGCATTTCTGTACCTATGGAGGAACATAACGGGCTTGAAAAGATTCCTAACTTTTCACTTTCCACTTTGCAAGCTAAATCTGAAAAGTGATGGTGGAACAAAATCTGAACTGAAAAGTGAAAAGTTGCAACGTTCGTTCGTGGAATAGGCCCCAGGTCTTCATTTATAATATGACGGTACATTACTCGAGCCTCGCGATGTATTCTGTATAGCTTGACAAGCCCAAGTTTAAAACTCCCTACCTGTCCACACGCAGGGGATACAGACTTTCGTCTACGCTACATAGGCTATTGTAACCTTTGTGGCGCACTTAATACAAAAGCTTAGCTTGGCCTTCGGGGGCCATTCCAGGTATAGTACAATACCGAATACTGCGACCTGTGAAAACTAGTAGATCGTCGTGGCCTTTACCAATTATAGTAGAAGCTGTAGTCTAAATGGTATTTACCTTAACATATTAACTTACTTCAGGACTGGTACGTTAGCTTAGTGTATGTGTTTAAATTGCGAACGATCTGCAGGCCGTCATGGTGATCCATCTTCCTTTCCTTTAACGTTTGATTTTTTTTCTTCTGGAATTTCTAATTCATATGATCAGGTAATTTTCTGCTCAACGTTATTTATCGTAATGGTGGGCTTTGTTGCTTCATTATCCACAAGAGATAAAGATATTAAGCCTCTACCCATAATACGCGAGGACGCCCCGAGTGCTTCATGAGAGAGAGAGAGAGAGAGAGACAGACAGAATAGATTAAATAAGAGCTTATTTTGTCTAGTCCGTCTTGCTAAATATTTTAAGGGAACCTGGGACACATTTTTTATTTTCCACAATTTTTGAGCAATCACAATGAAAATGTTATTGAATATGTAGAACTATTATGGAAAGAATATATCTTAATATCAGCTTAACATCTTTATTAGTTTATGAGATTTGATGCACTTTGTGTTTGACACTTGCAAAACAGGAAACTTTCAAAAAGTTCCCTGCGGGATGGATTTTTACCTGAGAGTTTGAAAACTTGTGAAATGATTCTTCCTTATAACATGAAAAAACTCAACGATGGAATTTTTTATTCACCCTATGTTGCTGAATTAACTCCTGTTTCAACTTCTAATTTTATTTCATGTAATTTTTCACTAATTTTCTGTACATTTTGCCTCATAAAATGAGTATATTGAAGTAGGATGCAAAATACAGCCTACAATTTCTTAGTTAGGTCACATAGAAGCTACATACCAACTTTGGTAAATATAAGTTTAGATTTTACCCGCATGGAACACTGCAGGTTACAAAAAATGGTTTTGAGTTAAATGAGTTTGTTCTAAAACCATTAAAAATTTTCATAATGGCCTTTCCAAATCTGTTAAAATTCACCAGCACTGTAACTTCTACCCTTCTGCTTCTTCTTGGCTTCCTCCCTGTGTACCGTGAGGATTTTGTTTTTTTCCTGGGTGTTTTCTTTTGTTGGGTGACTGACTACTGACTGTTAAATTTCCTTTCATCTCTTTGTGTGGCAAGTTTGGTGGATACTGGTGAAATTTTATAATTCCTTACAGCCATTTTCATTTCTTGTGTTGCACTATATCCCATGTTGTATTCTGCAACTGCATTAGAAACAGCTATTCAAAGTTTTTTGAGGACACAAAGGTCTCTTTTGGGCACTTTTTCCATATACATGCATGAAGATTTGCATTGGCATTTTGAGTAGCCCCTCTACGACATCTAGACAGAAGTTCTGTTGATGCCAGCCTTTGGTATACAGGCACAATTTTCAGCAGCACTGCAGTTGTGAACTGAACTGACATTTTTTTCTTTTTGGGGGTTTGAGGGTTTTGTCCAGTTGCGATACTCTTGTTGTAGAAACACCATGATTCAGGTCCTTGGGGGCATTTCTTATGCTTCGGATCTTCATCTGTGGAGGAGTAATGGTACGGTATAGTGTGGCATATATTGCAGATTTCATATTATGTACTGAGGGAATATTTGCACATATGGCCTGCCTAAAATAACTTGTGAGCTTCACAATAGTTCTTTTTTTCAAACTTCCAGGCCCCCTTCCACCAAGTGTAGTTCCTCTTACTTTCCACTCTTTCACCAAATTCCTCAAACCAGTCTCCATTCTTTTTGCAACATTGTTAATGCACTCTTCTTTCTTCAATTGTACATCTGGTCCATAAACTGCTTCATTTGAAAGGTGGAGAAATGTTTTGGCATCCCCATCAGAAAGCAGTTGTGTAGTGCATGCCACATTCTTCCACTGATCTTTCCCATAAAATATCAGCTGCAAATACTTCCATTGCTACAGATGATTCCTCATAATTCCTGGAGCATTCCCCACATGCTTTATGACCTACTAATTCTAAAAACACATAGAATTTTTTCGAGTCAAACATGTTCACTAGAATGGATATAATTATAAACATGCTCTAAATTGTAGGTTCAGGTAGTTCATAACATAGCCAACAGATATATTGCAATATTCAAAAACAGTGTCATCTCAATGCTACTGTAAAGAGGGAACAGAAGGGACACGGAGAGCCGAGCATACAGAGGAAAGGGGGCGTGGTGGAGAATTAAGTGACCGTGCAGAGCCATTTAAAAACGGCCGTAACTACGTCAAAAATAGTCACAGTGGCACAAAACCCCGTATGTTATGGAGAGGAAGGTTAATAGAATTTATTTATGCCATAATTAAAATTTCGACAATTTCATCCATTTAACCAAAGAAATGTGTCCCAGATCCCCTAGTGATAAATCACTTGAACGCGGGTACTTTTCTCATTTTTCTTTCTCTCTTCATTTTTCATAGTAATCTGTTTCCTAGATACACGATTTTGTTCTGTCAAGACTGTTACGGTCGCAGGATGCATTTTCGTAGGATGTTTCTGTATTTTTTTTAAAAAAATATAGGAATGGTCTGATCGGCTCAGGCTGTAGAACACTGGCTGTCTGAGCCTATGTTGTAGGGTTCGCTACAGGCTGAGTGCGGTAGTATTTGGAGATGCTCAAATACACCGTATTAGTTTTGGTAGATTTACCGGCATATAAAGAAAACACTGCGGGACAAAAATCTGCCATCTCGGAGTCTCCGCAAAATAATACTTCGTGGGATGTATTATTATTATTAATTATTATTATTATTATTATTATTATTAAGACCGGCCTGATTATTACAAAGAAAAGTTCAATCTAAATCTCGGTTGGACTGTTAACTTAAAAGTATGGATAATTTGTTATTCTCGTAAACTAATCAAACGAAGTTGTTCTTACTTCCAAAAGTTTGTAAATTAAAGTGGTTTGTATGTAAATCATTCGATTGTCACGAATGCGGAATCACTATTTGTCATATACTATTCTTATGGAATAGTAGACCCTCCGTGGTGTGAGAAGAGTAACGAAGGTTACTGTCCCAAAGCGACTGAAGGTATAGTGTCTTAGGACACATTCGTATTCAAAATAAGGCGCAGTAACCTTTCTACTCTTTAACAATTGAACACAGTATTTCAAGTAGGGAACTATCTACATAGCATTGCCTGATTCTTCGAAGACCGCAATTATCGTTGCATGTAGTCACTTTTTCAGGCTTTAGCGGGTGTGCATTTAGAACGGGATATTTTTACTGTATACGAGTATTTTTTCAATAAGGATCATCGTAGGACGAAGTTTTTCTGGGTATTTACAATTGTGTGCTCAGTCCCCACGAACGGTCACATGAGGACAGGGTGCCGCTAATGTTTGACTCTGAGTCACGGGTAATTAAGCAACAGGGGAGGGGTGGTGTCCAACATCGGAAATACTTCAGTCTTGCCTAAAATATAAATACTATTTTCAAGTTTAGTTTAGAATACTCGGCTGATGGATTCTCAATTTTCCGGGAATGATTTTTGGACACGAATGATGTGTAGACTCATATTAGAGTAGTAGATCACACCGTTTTAGCGGGGCATATACAAACAATCCTTGTCCTGCTCACATAATAAAATTCTAAGGAAAATAAGTAAACTGGTTACTTGGGGTTATCGTATCTATGTTTCGTACCGGATTAATGAGAACCCCTTTTGGGTTCGTTATACTCGGGCAGTCGCTACCTGCGACGGGAAAACATTAAGTCGTCCGGTTTTGCCTCATAAACGTACTTAACGTAGGTGAGAATGAGTTTGATGCAACCCTAACTTCGAAACTGTGAGGTGAATATAGAACTGTTATTATTTTCTGTGAAGTAGGTTTCATGATTTGGTCAGGTATGGTTTCGATGTAATTTACTGGAAACTCGCTGCTGGATGGCTGTCCCAATGTTGCGCTTTTTCAAATTCTTTTTTGTTAGAGTATGCCTAGTTGAGGCAGTAACGGCACGCTTGCTTCACCTGGAAGAACGTGTGTTTGATTCCAGGTCAAGAAGCTGAGAAAACTTAAACGAGTTTTTCGCTACTTGAGAGGCACATGGCCCCTGAGGTTCATTCGGCTTTCACCGAAAACAGAGTACTAGGTCCATTTCTGGGGCCCGAGCCATGCGATTAGAGGCACGTAGCTGTGAACTTGCATTCGGGAAAAGTGTGTTCGAACACACTGAAGATAGTATTACGTGGTTCTCCATTTTCACACTAGGAAAATACTGGGGCTGTAGCTTGAGGCAACGGCTGCTTCCTTCCCACTCCTAGCCCTTTCCTATCCCGTCATCGCCATAAGACCTATCTGTGTCAGTGCGACAAAAAGTAGATTGTAAAAATAAATATTTTCTGGGGCAGAGGAAGCCAGGTATATAGCTAACCACCCTTAGTCCCAAGAATACGAATAATCCATCCAGGGGCCTTCATGACCTGTGCGTAGATGACTTTGCCTTTTTACTGTTCTTTTTTTCAACGTTACCTTTTCGTGTGTATGTGGAGTTTTTTTTAAATATCTGTTCGTGGCGTCGACTTCTGCAGATCTTTTGCCACTACTTAAACCATATGAGAGGTACCTGTGTGTAAGTGTACTTGCGGAAGTGTAGAGTGTTGTGAGGAAAGGATCGTTAAGGACAACACAAACACCCAGTCCCCAGGCCAGGGATATGCACCATTATAATTAAAAACCTCTGACCTGGCCGGGAATCCAACCCGAGGCCGCTGGGTGACACCGAGGTTCGGATTAGGATTTGGACGAAGGTTTAAAAACAGATAACCTTCCTGTCGCCGCACGCTTGTCCTATTGAAGATTTCGCCTTAAATCTCCCGGGTTAGAGCCCAGAACACTTGGGTGAGAAGTTGGCAAATAGTATGTATGAAAATAGAATTCTTCGGCATCAAGCAATATATAGACTCTTGTTTGGAACACTGTCCTTGGTATTCTGTACCTACGCCTTGTCTGATAAGACTTCCAACCGTGTTACGCAACGTGCGAGAATTACCTTGTTATCTTCGGTGAGCGAGTCGTAGAGATGTGAAAAGCAGTTTTGTACTGATGATAGCCGAAATACTGTCGGGGTGCAATACTTACGTCGCTGCGAGCGTTAAGGTACTGCTAGTCCAGACACCTTTGGAGAAGGTGAAAAGTTGTCTTACGCGGAATGGTTCCTGTTTGAATTGTAGGGATCTTCTGCCTCAATAAACTTCATCTGATACACTAAATACTTGAGTGGTGAGTGCCAGAGAGAGAGAGAGAGAGAGACTGACTGACTGACTTCTTGAACTAATTACGCGGGCATGTGCATAAATTGTTACTCAGCTGATTAGAAAGGAAAGTTTCATTTATTTAAATTGAAATTTTATACAGCCAGTGTATTATCTTAATGAATCATAAATCGTAAGAATTATGTTATTCCATCCGGCTCCTCCGCTGAATGGACAGCGTAGTGACCTGCTGTTCAAACTGCCTCAGGTTCGATTTTCGACCGGGTCCCGGGATTTTAGCCGCGTCCAGTTGATTAGTTGCTTTGAGGCTGTATATTTCTGTTACTCTTAATACACATCTCAATGTATATACATCACACTACCAACCAACACAGAAATGGGCAGTAGTGAATTAATTCCTTCACATACGGTTGGAGTTGGAGCTAGGAAAGGCATCCGGCCGTAAAGCTGGGCTTAAGTGACACGCACGGAGTGCTGACCACAAGGCCAGGAAGATATTTTATTGCCCGGTATTTTTTCCATGCTGTAAGGGACGAATGAGAAAGATACACACTGCACACATTAATGATCTCTCAGGATTTCAGCATCGTAAGCAAATACTTACGGACTGTTAGTTATCCCAGGGCGTGTTCCGTTCTTTAGTTATTTGGTGGAATGATCGACTGGGTGCGGATGAGTATGTTAACTATTTGAAGTAGAAGATGGAAAGTTTACTCGCTCTGATTCATTAGAATTCTAGAAAAAACAGTAATTATCTCAGAAATGACTCCAAATACAGTAAAGCATTGTTTCCTTATGAACTAACCCAACGGCTTTCTGAAGTTACCTTGCATTAACACCACCATTAATTGAACTAAGGATACCTGAAAACTGAAATATGACTTCAAGTGAAACCCGAGGTTGAGATGTTTACTTGAGAAAGTTTAGTTCTCGGATCTATCTGCAAACATTCCGTTAATATAATTGAATACCAACGCAAGGTAACTATCATGAATGGACCCTTCATTAAGACTAAGTAACCTCCAGCTCAACTTGGACAATCGTTGACTGCCAGCCAGACATTTAATAAAGTCAAATGTGCTTATCACTGAAATATAGCGTTCTGAAATTCACTTTAAAATAACTTAAAGAAAAAGATGCATCACTTGAGTAAAGCTGACCTGACCATGTGTAAATAAAAATACTTTAAAAAACCACCAACTGTTGCAACTGAACAAGTAAATGACTTAAGAACTGGAGAAGCACTCTGTTCCATGAGAGCAAGACTTAACATTGACACAAATTTTTAAATAACGAAAATAAAATTATTTATTAACTCAATGGTCTGTGCAAGAAATAATGCGTGTTTGTTTTATCGTTTTAACGTTCCGCAGCAAATAAGTTAATACAACTTGAAATAAATCTCCACATAATTAGCTTCCAACCACACTCGTACAACACATGACATGCAAAACAACTGAGGTTTCCAACACTAACTACTGTAAATACAGAAAAAATGAAATACCGCGATCGCTCAAATAACCGTAGACTAGTGGCCAGAACCATTCACTCTCAGCTGGGGCTTAATGTGGTGGACATGGCCTCAAAATCCACAGGGACACTTCACGGCTTTACCCTGGGTAAACTTACGGAAGAAATACGCAACTTGGCTACTTAATTGAGTTGTACTTGGGCCAAGGAGGGGTAGAATGGGACGTCCTAGGAAATCATTTACTGTAGTCATAACAGTACCGACAGTAAGGGAAGGAAGGTGCCATCATTGTTACAGAGCACCAACGCGACTAAAATTTATTGGCTGCACTTTGTTTCTGTCTATGGATAACATAACTTGTTTGGGTTTTGAGTTTTGAATTTTGTAATAAGGTGGATAAATATTAGTTTCTGGGTTTGGACTGAGACTGAACAAGTTTAAAATAGTCTAAGTAGTCTGTTGTTGACGCTGGTTGAGCAAAGTGGAGATAGTTCCTTGGTCACTTTGCTTCTTGGTGTCTGGCTGAATAGGTTGTGTGTCAGAGATCAGCCCTTCTCAACGGCTATTACAGATTACTGCAGTGGATTACCTCTAGTGTTAGTGATGACTGATGGGAATAAATCAACTGAGAACTTCCTTCAATAAAATTTATTTTGATGCTTGTTGGAACCTTGAGCAGGGACAATAAAAAATATCGGACAGTGGTCTCTCCGGCACAGTCCACCAGGTTCTATACTTTGAACTTAATAATAAAATACAGTACATTGTTCACATAACAGCAGTGAGAGCTCAGATGGTAGAATATTTTCTGGTACTACTCCCCCCACCCACACACATTTCTGTAGTTCGTCAGATTAGTCGTTGCCCTTATTGTTTAATAATTCATCTCCCCCCACACACTAATCTACAAGGTCATTCTGGACTATGTATTAGGAGAGCCAAGTAGGGTATTCGTTGAAACTACTATAATAGCCATGAGTACGTAAACACTTACTACAAAAGGTGTATGTTATAATAATAATAATAATAATTATTATTATTATTACTTCGTGGCAGTCTTGGGATACTATATAGTTAAAATGGAACTACATTACTGCTTCCTTCGTGTGGTTGTTACTACAACGCGAAATACAACCTCCGTTTAAGGATCTGTATATTCGTGTGTTCAAAGGGGTAAAGTCTACATAGGTCTAATAAAGAGAAACTTAAACTACAGAGCTCGATAGCTGCAGTTGCTTAAGTGTGGCTAGTATCCAGTAATCGGGAGATAGTGGGTTTGAGCCCCACTGTCGGCAGCCCTGAAGATGGGTTATCCATGGTTTCCCATTTTCACACCAGACAAATACCGGTGCTGTACCTTAAGGCCACGGCCGACTCCTTCCAATTCCTAGGCCTTTCCTATCCCATCGTCGCCATAAGACATCTGTGTCGGTGCAACATAAAGCAAATAGCAAAAAAAAATAATAAAAATAAAAATACAGAAACTTAAACTTGTTCTTTACATTTTGCGTCGAGTGAGTCTTCTTCTAACAAAATATACCAGCCAATATTTTCGTTAGCATGGGAAGAGATCCCATTATTGCTATCATGTCGGTATTATAAGTGTCATAAGTTACTGGATTTGAAGGATATACAGTTTTCCAAAGTAACTGCCGCCATTAATACTTTTAATGTTTAAGTGTCCTATTTCAGAGACTGTGCTTTCGTAGTCCTGTCTTCAAAATATTAAGTTCTCCGGTAGTGACAGTATTAATGAGCCGGGATGAGTGGCTCAGACTGTTGAGGCGCTGGTCTTCTGACCCCAAATAGGCAGGTTCGAACCTGCCTGAGTCCGGTGGTATTTGAAGGTGCTCAGCCTCGTGTCGGTAGATTTACTGGCACGTAAATGAAATCCCACGGGAAAAAATTCCGGCACCTCGGCGTCTCCGAAAATCGTCAATAGTAGTTAGTGGGACATATTATTATTATTATTATTTTATTATTATTATTATAAGACTATTATACTCGGTTTCTAACAATTTGATGAGAATGCAGGGTTGTGCAAGCGTTTGGTAAATTCAGAGGCGTGCAGACTGTACTCTAAAAGGCGTAACAGTCTAATTAAAAATATTAACGTAAGTTATTGATGATTCTTATATTACGTAAATGCATATTGATACCCCTTACATCTGTAATTCGTATTTGTAACCGTAATCATGTCTCCGCCAAAAATGAAATGTATTGTAAAATAACGTAGGCTCTCTGGAAACTGGAATAAAGGTAGTGTGACAGATAAAAAACAGGTTGTGTAATCAGATTGAAGCATAACTTCAAATACTGTATATTCATAGGGGGTTATGGCTACGCAAGCTTTACAATCCGACCTAGGTGTTACATTGAATATGTCCTGACAAATTCTGAGGTATGCTAAATTAAGGGTTATCCGTAAAATGCGATTCCCTTTCGTTTTAGGGGTAATCATACGAAAAAGTTACTTCTCTGAAATAATAGTTCTTTGTATATGTTCCAAAATTAAAAATATGTAGCGATTTTCTTACGGAACAAGCATAGTACGGACAATTTTATAATCTGTATTTGAAGTACACAAATATATTTTCTTACTCGCTTATCTAAATAAGTGTGTCGATTGCCACCATTCCAAACGGAGATTGGAGGATGCGGAGATTGTCATTGGAATAGTATGTACAGTAGGAGGGATACTGACGGGAAGATGATTGGGGATTTAAATGGGACTATGGAGTGGGTATGTGGAAAACTAGGAGTGAGATTTCGAGATCCTAATGGGTGGGTAGGAAATGGGGATCTGCGATCAGATGGCCTTCACTTAAACCGCAGTGCCACAGACAAGTTAGGAATTTTTTTTTTTCGATGGGTTACAGGGAGATACATTCAGGGAAACGGGGTGGCCTAGGGAGCAGTAATGAAATGGCGTACGGCTTTTAGTGCCGGGAGTGTCCGAGGACAAGTTCGGCTCGCCAAGTGCAGGTCTTTTGATTTGACACCCGTAGGTGACCTGCGCGTCGGGATAAAGATGAAATGATGAAGACGACACATACACCCACCCCCGTGCCAGCGAAATTAACCAATTAAGGTTAAAATTCCCGACCCTGCCGGTAATCGAACCCGGGACCCCTGTGACCAAAGGCCAGCACGCTAACCACTTAGCCATGGAGCCGGACTAGGGAGCGGTGATAAGGGTACAGGGAACTGGAAATCAAATAGGGATGACTAAAAATGTTAGTGCTTAACTGTACAAGTATTGCAAAGAAAGGGATAGAATTAAGTAATTTATTAATTAGATATACACTTACCAGATATTGTAATGGTTGAATCACGGCGGAGAAATGATATATTGGATGCAGAAATATTGTGCCCTACAGCATCCAGTTTCCATCAAGCAAAAGCTGAGACAAACTGGAAGTGCTATAGTTAGCAAAATACTCACCTAACTGGTTGGTAAACCTTGGCACATAGCTTACCTTAATTCCTGACTTCCTCTTCTACAGCTCTACAGCTCAAACTACACAGCCGGCTAGTACAGTGGGTTTAACAAGGGCATCGATAAATTAAATTGAAGAGGAACCGGATATTTCGGAATAAACTATTTTAAAATAAACTAAAAAACGTGAGTTGTCAAATAAAATTTCATAATCAATAACAAATTTATTTAACAAAGAAAGAAGAGATGTGAAGTGCTAATATTTGAATGTTTACTGAATGTAATTCATTTACATGAAACATTTTTACACATATACTGCCAGGAAGTGGCTTCTTCCATTAGTCAGATTTCCAGCAAGGGAAGTCCTATGTATTCTTCCGTGACGTGGTTGCAGAGTGGTTTCTCTTAAGACTTTCTCACGGTGCAGACATATTCTACTCAATATGATGTGGGCTTAAAGAGATAATATTGGTGAGTTCGAGATGAATAACTTCGCTTAATTTAAACTAATAACTTCCCTGCTTGGGAGATATTTACATTACATTACATTACAGGACACCTTAACCTATGAGACAAAAACTTAAAACTATACATGCAAATCTTGTCGTTCACTATCCGAGAAATGAACCTGCGACCCGTCTTGGATCCATGCAATACCTCAGAACTAATATAAATAATATTACAGTGCAATGACTGTGCACGGAGTAGTCTGGATATCGCCCATTTCCTGTGAATAAATCACACAAAGAACTGCGTTTTACTTTCAGGCTTTCAAAACGTGTATATGACATTGTTAAGAATGTGTAGGCGGAGGCATGTCACTTCTCGTGGGCGAGGCGACTGAAAACCCAAACAAATGACGTCAGAACTCAGCCCCACGACATAACACCATACACTGACAAGGAGGAAGAGACGGCCATCATGGATTCCATACTTGATTTATGGGCCCACACAGCTGGCAGCTTAACGGCTGTTACTACTAGGTGATTTCTTTCACTCATTACATGCCCACAAATAATAAATTGAATTACTTGGCCCTTTCATATCATTATCAATCGTGAAACCTTAATTCTTTATTTCAGTTCGTATATCTGCACGCAGTATTGCTCATCTACGGAGCTAAATACCAGCCATTTTAACCTCTTATATCTTACGCTTACACTTGCGTATGTACACAAAGTAGGGCTCTTTCTTTGTCAGCATCTCTGGGCTGATTAAACTTATGTCACGCCCGAGCCTTGTTTCTCTACATTAGTCTACCGTTGTAATTCCGCTCATAGTCTGTGAGAGTGTGGTAAGGAGCTGTTACTAAGATCTTACAGCTTATAACGCCGATCGTAAGTATGGCATATCTCTAAGACATGCTCACGCAGTTATCTTACTAGTTCATCTCAGACAAAAGGTCTTCCTATCACATTTACTAGACCGTGCTGGTCACTCTATTGATGATATTACACAGTCCCTCCTGCAACTGAACGACAAATTTATGTACACAAACAAAGAAACACTTAGAACAATGACCAATTCAGAATGACACAACTAAATAAACTACACTGCCAAATGTATGCTTGTCCTGAGCGCAAGATTTATTTACATGGTCGCCTGAAGGGCAAAAATTCCTATTTTACAACATTAGCGATGCTATCCTAACTCTATCTCATGCGTAAATGGTACACCTTGTCTGACCTTAATTAGTTGCTCATCTTAACGATCCTCTATGGTGCACTGCATCCTTTCGCTGGTCATGATACTACCGTTGACACAGGGTAGTAGTGCTGGGGACGGAGCGGAGCGGAGCAGTTGTTGTGACGTCATCACCCGGTAGTACCGAGTGAACTACCGAGTGAATGTCCTGACGCGGGACGTTTAAACACGTTATAGGTATGGAACTGCGAAGGTATTGCATCCCCCTATTAATACCCTTCTCTCACAACGTACCAACTGTAAATAACTGCATATATATTCACTATAATTGTTATATACGTAACTGCTAGGGAGTAGGAGGTAGTATGTGGAATAAATGTCAGTAACTCGTATATTTAACTCATTCGAATAGTGAAACAAAGTATGGCGCATACCTACCGAAAGGGTACAAGGGGATTGGAAGTTAACAGAAAAGTAATGTATTAACAATTATTTCGTAAGTTCATGTGATACGGTACACTGTTAATGAGAAGAATAACCTGAATATAAAGATCTTATCAGAATATAATGAAAAACACTGACATAATTTCATCTACAGGATGACAAAAGTAATTACGTAAATGGACGTTGACTGGAATGTCCTTCTTTGCAAATGTGATTACAAAACATATCTGACAACATACTACTACACGTCCCAATGCCAAACAGCTATCAGTAGAATGCTTCTATAAATACAGTTATTATATGATTATATTATATTATATTATATTATATTATATTATATTATATTATATTATTATATTTGATGTGCCACCACCCGTCGCGTATGTGCGGCCACAAAATTTGCATTTTGCGTGTTTCCTATTATCAGTGATGTCAAAAAACTGCCAGGCATCCAACGGTTTTCGTGGCATTTGTGGAACAACGTTCTGTAAAAATTTCTTTAAATTCCTTTAAATGTTTTAAATATATAACTACTATCTACGAATATGTTTAAATATCACACTAACACCACAAATATAATATAACAGACTTTACATTATCTACAAAACATAACAAGCGTAGGAAATATATACGTACATTCGAAACACACAGATTGAATACAGGTACTTTCGTACGTGTGTTGTGCGCTACACTGTGCTCAGGTCCTCCGCGAGTACTCGCAGTTGTAAGCGGAGGGGATCGGTGGAGCGCTGTACCGCTACAACCGGATTACTCATCGGTATTACTCGCTCCGTCCCCACCTCTACAGGGTAGCACTCCTAGGTTCGACTCCATCATCACCATGGTCGTATGCCTTCTTAACTGTAACACTCGGTATTGATATCTCGATCGGACCGTGATGACCCAACGCTGCACAATTATGGATCTTCTTTTCCCGGCAGCTACTGATGTCTCGATCGGACAGTGATGACCCAACGCTGTACAATTATGGATCATCTTCTCCCTGTTGCTACTGAAGTCTCCCTTCACATTCTCGAACAGCTGGGCACGCCGTGATCTATTTGCACTTGTAGGCGAGTGTTTGTGCGATCTAATGAAACTGGAAGGAAATGCAGTGTTAAAATTTGTATCTGGTTAAATGCACATTTCCTGATTTCGCATATTAGTGCACTCCTGACATCTATTTGTATATACTTTGCAGCTCACAATTATGTGAGATCGCACAGACTTCACTCCTGATACCACGTACAATAAAGTTCTGGACTATATCTTCCTTTCACCTGCGCTACCATAATTAACATATTTACAATTCGGTGGCGTTTCTTCGAGATAACCGCCTAATATTTCGGCAGATTAATTCCTGTCCTTGTGTAATAGGTCCACTTAAAAGCAGTTGGATTATACTGTTCTTTTGAAGCCTACATCGACTTAAGAATTTAGCTTTCAGACTACACTGGATTTCGGCTTATTCGAAGAATACAGTAATGAATAAAAATTGTTTCTAACTCTTCTCTTAATCGGCTTTCTGCTAAGTTGATGTAACAAAATTACTATATTTGCTGTATGATCAAGTACACGGACAAAAGAAACGTTCTCCAACTGCAAATGAAAAGTATAAAATGCTTTGTTCTATATAAGCGCTACCAACAGGGGAGACGTACCTCACGGGCAGAGTTGAGTGTAGAGAATTATCTCAGCTCAGTATTTGAGTGACTATCCCAAGCCACGCCAAGTTTTCTTGCGCCTTGGCCACTTGAGTTCCTTGTTTGGAATGGCTCGGTTCCCACGGTACTCGAGACAAGATCAGTTATTTCGAGGAGATGATGGTTACCTTATTGGGGCATATCAAATCACTCGGAAAATTACTCTCAATATTCCTGTCGTATTACATTTTCTAGATTCTATCCGTAAACGGAGATACTTATCGGGTTTTATTTCTAACAGGTCTGGATTCTCCCGGTTTTTTCTCTCACGTCTTGGCATCAAAAATTCCCCGATTTATAGTGGATGTCTTGGCTCATCTATCTCCTTGTTTGGCAGGAAACTGAACCCCAAGCGAAGCTATGATGCTCTCAAGAGCGCGCTCTATTGCTTCCTATTACACCATCCCTCTGTGGTATCATCTACGTATGATACTTGCATTAATTTTACTTCCAATGGCCCATGAACGGGTTCAATATTCTCAAGGGACTGGTGTGCGTATCGTAGAGATTGAATACTCCCCCCTCCTACCATTCCTATCCTTTCTGGTGAAAGAAGAATTTATAAGCTACGAAAAAGTTAAAGATGACAAACGTGAAATTATAGGTGTAAGGCTCATCTCTAAAGATAATAGGCAACTTGATGTCTTTGGAGTGTACAGACCGGGAAAGGGTAGCGCTGACGCTGATTCAGAATTGATAAGCAGCTATGTAGGAAACGATATGGAAAGGAACGTGATAGTAGCGGGTGATCTCAATTTACCAAATGTCAATTGGGAAGATAAGGCGAACGACAGGATGCATGGCCAACAAATGGCAAATAACAAATAAGTTAATATGGGAAGGACAACTGATTCACAAAGTGATGGAACGAACAAGAGGGAAGAATATTCTGGACGCGGTGCTGGTAAAACCAGATGAGTTCTGTAGAGAAACCGAAGTAATAGACTGTATTAGTGATCACGAACCTGTTTTTATAGTAGTAAAAATAAAGGTGAAGGAAAGGAAGGTAATAAAATGAGGGCTATTAGGCAGTACCATATGGATGATGAAACAGGCATAAAGGAGTTCTTAAAAAGTTTGTGATCGGTGGAAAACGGTAAATAGAAATGTAAACACACTGCGATGGGTTTAAAGCAATTGTTGAGGAATATGGAAATAGGTTTGTACCTTGAAAGGTGGTAAAGATCCACTGTATTATAACAGAAGTAAAGAAACCAAGAAGGAAGTCCAGATTGAGAATACATTGAGAAATAGAAGTGGCTATGGAAGTAAAGAGAAATTGAAGGAACTTACTAGGAAATTGAATCTTTCAAAGCATAATTTTCGGTCGTGCAAATTATGGTGATAAATGGAAGTGTACGTATATTTACTTCAAGGCAGAAACAGGTCCCAAGAAGGACATTCCAGAAATCATTCATGAACAAGAGGAGTATGTTTGTGAGGATCTTCGAAGGCATAAGTATTCAGTCAGCAGTATGTAAAGATTGTTGGTTACAAGGGTAATGTCCAGATGGAGGAGGTGACTAACACTAATGAAGTATTAAAATTTACCTATGATTACAATGATATTTACAGTAGGATGCAAAAGCAGCTGGAATTGATAAGGCTTCGGAGGATATACTGAAGATGTGGGTTGGTATATGGTACTATATCGGAAGTACTTACTTGATTGTTGTTTGATCATGGACCTATACCAAATGAATGGAAAGTTGGTATAGCTGCCCGTCTGTATAAAGGAAAGTCTAATGGACATAAAGCTGAAAGAACAAAACAAATTACCCCTGCGGGTGGGGGGCGCACATGTAGAAAAACCCGCGATATGCCCTGCCTGTCGTAAGAGGAGACTAAAAGGGGCGACATAGGCGCGGACATGGATTGCGGTTTGGTATGTGTTCGACCTCCTGTGGATGGGAGGGGTTGAATACATTCACAGGTAATCCCTGCCTGTCGTAGAAGGCGACTAAAGGGGTCATGTGGCCATTGTCCCCTATTTATTATTTATTGTTTTTAAGGTTAGTTGTAGACCATTTCTAAATTTTTAATGTGCGTGATACTCGGAGATGGGCCTCTTACGTGTGCAGTTACTCCTGAAAGCCGGCGTCGGTAACTACCCAGGAAGCGGCGGGTGGGAGCGCCATGTACCCTTACAGTAGTATCCGCCTGACAACACAGGTCCCTGCACAGCCGAATGTCAGAAGGACATATTGTAAATTACTTACTGTTTATTCCCAATATTTAGTGCTCTGTACACGCGATGGGGTACATGCTGTTGCGGGTGACTGGAGGGAGTCCTCGTGCTCATTGCCTCAGTCATCCCGTATAGGCATCGTCCAACATCGGACCACGGGCAGTTCCTGCTATGACCAGGTGGTTGTTGCCTTGGTAGCTTGGTTCGGCTACAGAGACCCCAGATCGGAGTGGGTGGCATTCAAGGAGGATGATTTCGGGCATGACTTCGAAACGGTCTTACGTCCCAAGATGGTCCCCACTGAAGTCTTTAACTTTTGCTTCTCTGAAAAGTTCAACGCCTTGGGAACATGCGCAGCGTGAAGGAATGGGATCCAGCTTCCCTAGGTTTCTGGTTGATACCAGAACTGATGGGCAGGATTTTAAGCTGGTAAAATCGATCATTTTTATTAGACACATTGAAGGCTTCTACGGCGAACTTGAGGGTCCCAAGAAAATGCGCAAAGGGAGTTTGCTTTTGAAGACTCGTACAGCGCTGCAAGCTGATCAGTTGCTTAAGTGCGATTACTTTGGCGAAATCCCCATCAAAGTGGAGGAGCAAAAATCCTTGAATCCGGTTCGCGAAGTCATCTTTCACCGCGACCTTATTTTGAACACTTGACGAAAAGTTGATGGAAGACATGAAGAACCGTGGCGTGACACACGTCCGGCGCATTTTGCGCGAGGTCAACGGTGATGACATTGCCACTGGTGCCTTCATTGTCTCTTTCATGTTGTCAGTGTTACCAGAGAAAGACATGGTAACAACGTATCGTTGCGATGTGAGGCCATACATCGCACCTCCTATGCGATGCTACCAATGCCAGAGATTCGGACATATGGTATCTCGTTCGAATCAGTCTGTGTGTGGTACATGTGAAAGAGTAGCTCACGGCGCGGAGGAGTGCACAACTCCGTACAAGTGCACTAACTGCTCTGGTCTTCATTCTCCTCGGGATCGGAAATCTCCGACATATCTGAGTGAGAGGAAGATCCGGGAAATTAAGACCCTGGATTTTCTTTCCTACCAGGAAGTGCGCCGTAAGTTTAATTCCACGAACACACCTGCCCGTACACTCGACTACAGCATGATAGCTCAGTGTTTCCCAGGTTCGTCTTTCACGACATTGCTACCCGTGATGATCGCTGCTCCCAAGGCGACTGTTGCTTCTCAGAGCAACGTCGCAAATAGTAAAAGCTCGAAGAAGGGGCCACCCCACCTTCGACCAACCAGAAGTCGGTACCGGCTGGCAGTTCTAAGCCGGCACAGCAAGGGGGAAGTCTGTCTCCCCACTAAGAGGTCGGCGAAAGCTGTGCCCCAGCCGGCGGAGGCGGCATCGTCGACCAGGGATGGGAAATCATCTCCCAGCCATCTAAACTACAAAGTAAGGCGGCGAAGGAGAACGCCCTTGCTGGACGCTCGCGCACTTCCCCTGCGAAGGGGAAATCGTGCCCTCCATCTGGAGGATGAGAGTCTGCGCCAGCAGGTATTCTTGCTCCAAAACCTGCGCGCTCCCCTCGTATGGCAACTTTCCGCACCCAAAAAGCGTCGTAAAGTTCTGGGCGTCAAGCCCGCCGTCTGTCCATAACGGGATGGACGTCGCGCTGTTATCTACATCTATGGATGTAGATGTTGATGTTTAGGTCCACGAGCATCTTGTCGCTCATAACCTAACACATCTTTTACAGTCCACGCTATGGCACTGTTACATTGGAATTGTGACGGTTATGACAGGCATCTTTCTGAGCTGCGTCAGCTCATTAGTGAGTAGGCGGAGAGTATAGTCTGTATTTAGGAGACAAACTTCAGACCAGGTCATCATACGGTCTTGACGAATTTCAGACTATACTCGACAGAACGATGTTATGCTCACCGGGCGTCTGGTGGCGTGGGTAATTTTTGTTCGTTCTGTTACCTATAGTGAAGGGGTTTCTCTGAGGACCCCACTGGAAGCAGTTGCGGTGCGGGTACCGCTGCCTGTCATAGCAACAGTGTGTAACGTTTGTTTTCTACCAGGCCAGCCTCTTAATATAAATGTCACTGATCACGTAGATCAGCTTCCACCTCCCTTCCTCTTTTTGGGAGATTTTAACGCCAATCACCCCATATGGGTCTCTCAGATGCCTTGCCCCCGGGGAAGAGAGCTGGAAAGCATGTAACAGTGCTGGATTTATGTATTTTGAACACGATAACATTTATGAGCGCGACGGCGATCTTTGATAGCTGCTGCAATTTCGGCGTTCCACCAAGGAACAAGTTTTCGGCGAGGAGTCCCTGAGAAGGATGGAATGGATTCCTCGCCAGCAGCAAGAACTCCCTATAGTGTATATTGCGGCACATGTTCTCGCATAGATATAAGTCTGTGCAGCCGAACGTTTGTTCTGCTTTTTCGGTGGAATACATACGATGTTCTCTGTGACAGTGACCATTTTTCCCATTATCCTTACTTTGATGTAACAAAAAAAAAAAATTCCGCCGAGGCTCAATGGATTCTTAAACATACTGATTGGCCAAAGTACAAATCACTAGCTGTCTTCAACGACGTTACCAGGCGGACCGTCGGCGAGGCAATAACATAAATCACCCAAGTTATTCTTGCTGCTGCCGAGGAGTCCATTCCATCCTTTTCAGGGACTCCTCGCCGAAAACGCGTTCCTTGGTGAAACGCCGAAATTGCAGCAGCTATCAAAGAACGCCGTCGCGCTCATAAATGTTATCGTAGACAGCCTACTCTAGTCAATTTGGTATCATTTAAAAAAAACTTCGCGCTAAGGCGCGAGTTCTTATTAGAAAAAATAAGAAGACTGCGTGGGAGAGATGTCATTTATGACGTCACATACACCATCTCAAGTGTGGACTAATCTTCTACGTATTTCGTATATCCAAGGATCATCTTCGGTACCGGGAAGTTCCATTGCAGGCAGTGTCGCCACTGAACCACGCTTGATTGCCAGCCGTCTCGCTAGTCATTTCGCGGATGTATCGTGATTTCCTCGATCTGAATCGGGTGGCAGAACGTCATCACCTTAGTTCTGCCCCTCAAGCTCCAGAGGACTACAACCTGTCCTTCCACGAACCTGCTACGCTGGCGTAGCAGGGGGGAGAAGTGATACTCCCACGCGGCGCGTCCCATATGGCGGATACTGGGGTCCTAACCGGCTTGCCGGCAGACTTGGAGTTAAAATACCTCTCGCGGACCGCACACCCCCTGTGGGTGGGGGAGGCAGGCGAAAAAAAAAAGGCGACTAAAACTGGCGACCAAGGGATGATCCAATTAGAGCCATGAAACTACTTGTAATTAGTACCATCACGCAGGGAACACCATGGGTTGTATTTACTTGCGCGTAGTACCACTATGTTACGTACTCAATAGGTTTGTGGTTAGTAGCGACAGTGTGTGAATCAGTTGTGGGTGGGGGGGGGGGGGGGTCCTACAGTACATGAACGACACCATGGGATTAGTGACACCGTGGTTCTGCCTTACCTATGCTCAGTTCCCACTATGAGAGGAATTACACGGGATAGTAAGAGTCCCTGTTGTTAGTCCACTTATGTGAGGAACGCCATAGGTTTGCGTTGCCTGCAAATAGCGCCGCAATGTGCGAAACAGTCAGTCTGTGTTACATGTGCGCATTACGCTACCTGTGAATAGTACAATAATGTGTGGAATACCGCGAGTATCCGCTACTTTTGATAAGTACCGCGACATTACACATAGCATGGTTCTACTTTCGTAGCGATAAATACCATTATGACGAGCTGATGACCTGGATTTTGGACCCGTTTCGACTATAAGCATAATAGATTCAGCATCGTGATATAGAAGCAGTCCCTTGGTCAGTAAAACTATTGTTTTGTGCCAGCTTCTGTGCATATGAGGCACTGTGGGTCTGATCCACTGAGTCTACGCTACTTTTGATTAGTACCGCAACATGTCAAATACCATGGTTCTACTTTCCTAGCGATAAGTACCATTATGACGGGCCGATGACTTGGATTTTGGACCCCCTTAGTCTAAACAACTCGGTGTTATGCTGCAGACGCAGGCCCTTCGTCAGTAATACGATGGTTTCACGTCGGTTTCTGTGAATGAGAGACTTTGCTGGTCGGATCCACTGATTGTTTTAAATTTATATCCATCCATTCATTCTTCGTCCTCACGTTTTGAATTCTTGCCAGTGGGGAATTTTGGACTTTTAATTTGTCATTCCATTTCGTTTCATTTTGTACCATTAGGGGCCGATGGCCTAGATGGCAGGCCCCTTTTAAACAACAAGCATCATCAATGTTGGGGGATGGACAGTAGGCAATGGTATGATAAACGGTGTTAAGTCAGGTTGTGAGTTTCAGAAATAGGAAAAGTCCTCTCAGTTTTAATTGCTGCGTTGATGGGGGCGAAAGTTCCTTTTGAGGATCATTGTAAGTACCTCGGTGTTAATATAAGGAAAGATCTTCGTTGGGGTAATCACATAAATATGATTGTAAATAAAGGGTACAGATATGTGCACATGGTTATGAGGGTATAGGAGAGGGCATATGTCTCTGGTAAGAACCCGACTAGAGTATGGTTCCTGTGTATGGGACCCGCACCAGGGTTACTTGATTTAAGAACTGGAAAATCCAAAGAAAAGCAGCTTGATTTGTTCAGGGTGATTTCCGACAAAAGAGTAGCGTTACAGAAATGTTGCAAAGTTTTGGCTGGGAAGACTTCGGAGAAAGGAGACGAGCTGATCGACTAAGTGGTATGGTCCGTATTGTCAGTGGAGAGATGGCGTGGAATGACATCAGTAGACGAATAAGTTTGTGTGTTGTCTTTAAAAGTAGGAACGATCACAATAAGAAGTTAAAGCTGGAATTGAAGAGGAAAAATTGGGGCAAATATTCGTTTATAGGAAGGGGAGTTAGGAATTGGAATAACTAAGGGAATGTTCAATAAATTTCCATTTTCTTTGCAATCCTTTAAGAGAAGTGTAGGAAGACAACAGATAGGGATTCTGTCATCTGGGCGACTGCCCTAAATGCAAATCAGTAGTGATTGATTGATAATGATAGATCAGATTTTTGAGAGTAGAGTACTGGAGATTCTAGAATAGAGTTCTAGACTGAAATGTACAGTTTGAATGTAAATCATTTCCTTATTCCAGCCTCCACTGCGGTCAATTGGTTCTCATTGAGCAGTTAGCAGTACTAAGCTGCCCATATAAGTAACATTTCATTTCTGGCTTATACCTGGTTGATTGGTACACACGTGTCATCCACCTTCACGACCTGTCACACAGTTAGGGTGAGAATGGTTAAGCTAGCTAGGACAATTTACAAGAGGGCCCTACCGTGTGTGAACCCCGTCATTAATACATTAAGCTCCTACGATATTCACGGCCTAAAGTACAAGGGGCCGCGAGTACTCATAACGTAATTTCTCCGCGCGTAGCGCAGTTTCTTTCGCTTCACAATCGCCTAGCGCCACTACAATACACTGATCCAGCACACACAGCGCCCATGCGCCCGGCTGCTCTCTGGGGCAAAGATTGACTAGATTCTCACCTTAACCCCACTCACCGGTAATATTACAGCCATGGGTTTAGCTTTTACAGGAATAGCGCTCAATACCGGTACCGGCCGACGGGATAAGAAGTTCTCGCTGTGAACCTGGGGGATGGGGTAGCAACTTGATGCTGCATTACTTTCGCTCCTCAACCAGAACTATGGTCCTGTTAGTCATTTGCAGAATTGGTAATAGTAATCCCTGCTGAAAATTACCTTTTATAGTGAGCTATGCAACCGGGGTTAATACCACGTCAGTCGCCCTAATCACTATTAATCCAAATCGGCAGTGTTATTTCCATCGAATGCCTAGCTAGCCTTGTCTGCACGGAACTTGGGATACATCCTTGAGCGACTTAATAAGGAAGCTGAAACAGCTGTCGCGAGTCTGGCCCCCACCGTTGTAGTAATTGCATTTCTAGTACAGTACTGAACCCGTCAAGCGAGTTTCATGTTACACATACTTTCACTCCTTGTATTTGTAGGATGATGCTGTAGTGAACTCTGTATTGTATTACGGTAGCAGCGGTCGTTGATCCTTATTTCTTCTTAGTTGACAACAATGCCGGCAGAGAAACTGTCCTATGGAGATAGAGGCGGTTTATTTTGTCTCACTAGATTTTAGTGGATAATAGTCTAATAGAGTAAGAGTACTGTACATCAGAAGCTGTACCAAAAGCTGACAGCTGCAGTGCCGTTGGTCTTCCCCAGAGTTTCTTCCTAAATTCGATAACTATGGTAGATCTTATTTATATTATTGTCATTTTTCGTACTTATGAAACCATTGTGTTTAATTACAGACTGAGTCGGAACACTTTTACGGAGTGACACGTGCCCGGAATAACGTGGATCAGTGTAAATACCATAAGCTGATGTGGTAAATGCGTGCTCTGTTCACCCGGAATTACGTGGGTTCGATTCTCCGTCAGGAAGTCGAAAATGTGCAAGAAACGAGATTTCCACGTCCAGAGTGTACATGGGCCTGAGTTTCACTCAGCCTTCACAAACATGGTTACCAGGTTAATTCCTGGGCACAAAGGCGGCCGGACGTAGAGTTAACCACTCTACGCCACCAAGTGCCGAAGTTGCGAATAGTGGAAGCCTTTACCTTTCAACCCTCCAAGAGTCTTCATTGCCTGTACGGAGATGGTTTTACTTCTTTTGTGCTTTTTTGCATTTTAAATACCAGGTATTTAAATGCTCTGTTTAAAGGAGGGGCCATGCAATTCGGTTAAGTAAGGTCAGATTCGAACTTAACTTGCTGCGACATCTCGGACACAAATATGGAATTGCTCTCCCTAAACTGTATTGTTTACCGGGCTGCATGGCTCCTGGCCCGGTCGAATGACTGGAAACAAGCTGTGGATTTTCATTATCATTATTATTATTATTATTATTATTATTATTATTATTATTATTATTACTGCATCGTTTATGGTTGAAACCCGTCCTTTGCAGTAAGTGACATTCTTCTTGTTTGTGTAGTCTGCTTTATATTGATATCCGTTGGATTTTAAGCAAGTTTTGCACTTGCTGGTTTGTGCCCTCCATGAAATCTACAGCGAACGCAATTTAGGATCAAGCAACTTAATAAATCTCTCAAAACCACTTAACGGACGTACACGATAGTCATCTGACATTGAAAAAACGCTGATATTAAGTGAAATGTTACCTACACTTCTTATATTTGACAGTTCCGCGTTCCAAAGGATTTTCCCATTATTTCGAACCCCAATAAGAGTAATCCAACCCCTTCACATTCACTATCCTTAAAGTATCACTGCCTTAATCATCCAAAACTGATTTCCCATGACTATGATCATTCCTTTCAAGTGTCACTAGATTCCATCTCCGTAAAAAATATCACTCTGTGCAAGTGTCAGAAATTCGTACACTCGCTGGAGTAAGGGCAACATAGAATGAGAAACACTTCGATAGCGTAGGAAGAGGAGCTCGGGAAATTACAGCATCAGTTTGTGGTGAGCATGATAGAATCTTACGAGAGGTGGGTTCGAATAACGGCATTACTTCCCGTGATAAACTTTCTTGTGATTTCCTGTTACAGCTTCAAGGATGATGGCAGATTTTCAGTCTCCTGTTCATGGTTTAAAATAGTTAAGCACACACCTGCATTAGGCATAATAGCAACACAGATTAGATAAAATTGAAAGGATTCAAGACGGTAGGTGCATAGTCATCCACTTCCTATGAATTAAACGACACACAGGAATAAGGCACAATGGCAATGTAAAAGTAACGCATGGTTCCGCCCACTTCAAAGCAATCTCACCTCCGTATACGGCCTTCTCTAATCGTGGTATAGGGAGCGTACGACAGGTGGGCAAGGGATTAGCACACAACTGAGTTGCAGGGAGGATGTTATGCTGCACTCAAATCCAACATTCCCATTACACAAAGGGGTTCAGCATGATCACACTCAGCAGAATATATGTTACGAGTATAGGAGTGGGGCGAGACTGGTGTGTAGGCTTAGATGGCCTTCCCTAGAACCGCAATAGTGCACATAAGCTAGTCTTTTTTTTTTCTTATACAATGGTTACAGGGAGGTTCAGAGAAACTGGGTGGACTGACGATTGGTGATGAGGCTATAGGGAGCTGGAAGTGGAGTAAGGGCAACATAAAATTTGTTACTGTTAAACTGCAGAAATGCTGTAAAGAAAGGAATAGAATATTAAGTAATTCAGTAGGTATGCATTTACCAGATATTGTAATAGGAGCTGAATCATGGCTGAGAAGTGATGTTAAAATGCGGAATTTTTCTCACAGAACTGGAGTGTGTATCGCAGAGACAGGATATGAACGGAAAGAGTAGGAGTATTCATAACTGATGAAAGAAGAAATCGTAAGCTACGAAAAAGAATGAGAAACATGAAATTCTTGGTGTAAAGGTAACGGTCATCTTGATGTGTTTGCAGTGTACAGACCTGGCAGGGTGGGGCTGAAGCTGATCCGGACTTATTAAATAACATAACCGGCTATGTAGGAAACGACATAGAAATAAACGTTATTGTACCGCATGTTAACTGGGAGGGTAAACCGAATGACAGAAATCATGATCAAAAATTGTGAATAAGTTCATCTGGGAGGGGTAGGTAAATCAAAGTGATGGAACCAACTAGAGGGGAAAATATTCTAGACGTGGTGCTGATAAAACCATATGCGCTAAAGAAAGAAATTGTAGTGTTACATGGTATAAGTTACCCCTAAGCCATGTTCGTCGCAGCTAAAACTAAATGCGACATAAATAAGACTACAAAAGTAGAACTGTTCAGCAATACCAAATAGCTGATAAGTGAGTCATGAGGGGTTTAAAATAAGTATTTATGATCAATGCAAAAAGGTATACAAAATATAGAGCCTGTGGGATTAGTTTAAAGCAATTGTTGAGGAATGTGTAAACAGGTATGTACCGTTAAAGGTGGCAAAGACCCGCTATATTTTAGCAGAGAAACGAGATTGAGGAGGTGCTGCGTGGAAAGAAATAGGAGTGGTTGTGAAAGTGAGGAGAAATTGAAGGAACTTGCTAGGAAATTGAATTTAGCAAGACACCGAGGAATGACATAGCAAATATAATTGGCAGTCCTATGAATTTTAGTGAAAAATGGGAGGGTACGTTTGGGTACTTGACAGCAAAATCATGTTCCAGGAGGGACATTCCAGTTATCATTGAGGCAAGTGTATGTGTAAGGATTAACAGAAGGCAGAAATATTCATTCTGTTGAAGGTTTAGTATAAGGATAATGCCCACGTTGATGTGACCAGTACTGGCGAATTACTGAAATTTACCTATGGTAATAAATATATTTACGAAAAGGTACGAAAGCAGTAATTGATAATATTTATTAGGATACGTATACTAAAGGCAATGGGATGAAATATAGTGCCATATCTGAAATATCTCATTAATGTTTGCATGAATAAGCTAGACGAAATGAATGGAGAGTTGCTAGTGTGGGGCCGACTGTACAAAGGAAGGGGTGATAAACATAAAGCTGATTAAAAAAAGGCCAATCCCAACCTTAACACGTGTTGTTTGTAAGCTCAGGGAAAGCAGTGTTCCTGATTATATTAGACAAGTTTTCGAAATTAGTAACTTGTTTCATAGAAGGCAGTTCGAGTTTAGGAAAGCTTATTCCAGTAAGGCTCAACTTGTAGGATTTCAGCAAAATAAAGCAGATTTTAGGTTTAGGATATCAAATGGACTGTATCGCTATTGACCTATCGAAGGATTTTGATAGGGTAGATCTTGGGACATTACCGACGAAAATGAGGACTATTGGGCTAGACGAAACTAGTCGTTGATTTGGTGACTAAATTTCTGTAAAATAGAACTCTGAGAATTAAAGTAGATGAAGCGTTTTCTGATTATATAATGATTAGGGTCGGGGGGTCTTACAGGGCACTGTTAGAGTAAATAACTGGAATCATAGATAAGTTAAGTTACAGGTTTGTAGGAGACTACAAAAATACCTCGATATTGTTGTGAAATGGACAGCACACAATTGTGTGTTGGTAATTAGGAAGAGAAGTCAAAGTTTTACCAAGAGAGGTTGTCCTTAATTACTATGTTCATGGGATGATAGTTCCTCGTGGGGATCAATATAATTACCTAGCTGTTAATATAAGGACTGATCTCCGTTGGGGTAATCACAATAACGAGATGATAGATAATGATTAAGAGATCTTTTCATGTATTTATGAGGGTGTTTAGGGTTTGTAGTTCAGTTGTAAAGTCTGGTGAGATCCAAATTAGGGTAGGTTCTAGTGTGTGGTACCCACACCAGGATTACTTGATACGTGAAATGGAAGAGATCCAAAGGCAAGCAGCATTATTTGTTGTGGGTGATTTCCGAAAAAAGATTAATGTTACAAACTTGTAAAATTTAGGCTGGGAAGACTTCGGTATAAGGAGCAAGCTGTTCTACCAAGTGGTACCTATGTTCCAAGCTGTCAGGGGAGAAATAAAATGGAATAACCTTAGTAGACGTATAAGGTTGAGTGGAGCTTTTAGACTTAGGAAATTTTATAATATGAAGATAAATTTAGAATTCAAGAGGACAAATTGCGGTAAATATTACTTTATAGGAAGAAGAATTAGGGACTGGTATAATTTATCCATACATTTCAATTTTCTTTGAAATCGCTTAAGAAAAGATTGGGTAAACAATTGTTAAGAAATCTGCCAGCTGGGCAGATCAGTGATGATTGTCTTCTGGGGGTACCGTGGAACGCAGAGGTAAAAGGTGCGGGCATGAATGGGGGGATATATAAAGGACAGAATATTAATTTAAAACTTTAAAATTTATATTTCTTCCTTATATCTTTTGTTTCTTTTCAAAATGTAAACAGGATTAGAAAATAACAATCAGGTACAGGAGGTTAGCACGAAAGCTTGAGTAACAATTTTAGAGAGGTCTAGAATAATCAGATAACGATAATTGAACAATATGAGTTTGAAGCTTCCTAATTATCAATTTTACTTGAGCAACATTGAAGGAGACGGATCTCCCAATTTTTACGACAGTAGGATGAGCGTCTTTTCTCTACACAATTAGTTCCTAGGAGACTATTCTCAAATTACAAGTTCCAGGTCTATCAAGGCACCTACCTACATTTAACAAAACCAAACCGTAAACACTGTCTTACGTGCTCAACAGTCTAATTTACCTTAAAAGTAAAAGAATGAAATCGACTTTAACAGGGGTAACAAGTACCCATACTACGTGGCCTTTGGTAAAAATGAAAGGTAAAAGTTACTGGCAGAAAATCAAAAGGTTAGGAGGTGAACACTTGCACTCCTTGAAATTCACATGAAAATACTAAAACCCTATGTGGGCTTATGGCCCGACGTTAGAGGCTAAGCCTATACTACGGAGGTGACTAGATGAAAGGAAGTTTACAAAATTAAGAGGTAAATTTAAAGGTTAGAAAATCATAATCTCCTCAATATCAAGTTGAGAGGGAATACAAGAGGGTTCCTCACTCTTTATTCCCTAAGTTCGAGTAAGTTCTTTAGACTTGAGCTAGAATTTACATTAAGAAATAAGTTACATTGCGAAATAAATTTGAATCCTTCCCCTCGAGTTAGCTTTCAGAGACTATCACATTGTTAAGCAGAATCTGCCATTACCTTGAGCTGATGGACCTCCCAAAGGTTGACGATTGAGCCCTTTCTCCCTGCCTCCGTTACGAGCACACTCTAGATTGGAGCGATCACAAGGATAACATGACCCGAAATGTCCTAGCTTTCATAGCGGAGAGGAAGAATCCAGATTTATCTGGGTCGAAACCTGACACGCCCCCAATTTTCATTGGACAATCAAATACCAAAAACCGTGATTGGTTACTTAAATAAATGTAAACATTTTCTCATTGGTTAACATGCTAAGTTGGCGGGAAGAGGTAAGCGTTGATATCTTTCGAACACAAAAAAACAAGCAATACACTATTCAGTTTAGGAAACCATGACGCACAAAAATGCCTCAAAATGTAATTGTTTATTCTCGCACCAGAGGGTGCATCTAAGTTGATAGTAGACGTCTGTCGAAAATGTCCAACCTTTTTGTATCAGACAGTTTGACGACCAAGTTCTAAATGGCCTTGTAAAAGGCGCTTTATTTTAAATGCACGGGGCAAGTGTACCTCCGGTACAGACTGAATCCTTATAGATATATCTAATCCTAACCGCCTCCACAGAATAAGTGTTACTCACAATGGGTGAATGAGACTGTTTGTGTTGCAGGATTAAACTCTCTGATCGTTGAATGTATTAAATATGGCGCAATGGGGGAAGTGATGTACTCGACAATCATACAGTTAGGAATATCACTATCACAAAGTATATATATATATAAAATCTTTCTCTCCCCCTGTAACCAGCGTATTTACACCATTTTATATCAATTCACGGAACACAGTGGTGTCAATATCTACGGTTTTTTGTGTGTACATACAATACATGGTTAATGGAAAACGCTGTAGTTAGCCGAACTTTCTTGTTGAAAGAAGTATGACTTTGTATAGGAAACTACCTAGTGTAGGCCTATTTAGTATGTAATCTGTACTGTGCGTAATAAAGATGACTAGGTGGTTGTTAGACCAAAGAAGAAAACAAGTCACCACAGACAATCCACTTCTAAGTGAACGGAGTTACCTCTCGCAATAAATTAGTACCTTTAACTTAAAGTGAGTAGCACGCATTGGTCATGAAATTTAGGTCACGGACTTAACAAAACTGAACAGCTGGCGGGTATATGCTACTTTCCTCCCTGTTTTTTAAAACTGGGCTCGTAGTCTCTCTTCCTTTCAGAATCGGTTTCCTTGGCCTGTGAAATGTTAACTGTCAAACCGTATTGTTGGATCAATAACAAGCTCGATGTTTCTCTTCCTGTCAGTCCCGAACATGTCTGCACGTTTCCTGGATCCGTCGATAGAGACGGTGCATTTCCTCATTGACTTACTATATTTCAGATTTTGTTTTGCAAGTCCTGCAATACTAATCCTGACCCTGTGGTGCCGGTTACCTTAATAGTCCCCCTTTCGGATAGAAACCAATAACATGAGGAAGGGTTTCTGTCTCGTAGTTACGCCAACGGTTTTCTTGGCTTCTGCCGGGAACGCTTCGTACTGCTATCATATTACTGTTCATTTCGGTGGCATCAGTCCATTGGAAAGTAGGAAGTCCTTTCTTGGTTGTAATCCAGGTGATCAATTGTGTAAATTCTTAAAAATGCGAGACACCTCTTCCCCCCAGTACTAATTTTCTCCATGTTTCAAACTGCAGAATTCAGATTATTCCGAAGAGTTTTTACCTTAGGTTGTTCATTAGGAACGAAACCAGGGCTTCTTAGGCTGCACTTTATTTCTTGCTGGAAATTTCTTGTTTGTATCATAAGTGGATCGACAACAGAGTCCAGCCTGTTAGAGATGTTCGTGTTGACAGGAAGCTTCCAAAGACTCCCTGATAATACCCGAGCCATGAACTTTCTTTGATCTATAGAGCATACAGTCTAGAAAATCCGTTGGTAAACCAGTTATTTCCTTTACTGTACTTCTGATTAATTTATCGATATCATCCGAAAATCGGCGCCTGAGTTTCGATAAGGGTGCATACTGTAAAGGATAAATCAAACTGGGCCAAATGCGTTGATTTATAATATTCATTTTCTGATTTGATTTAAGAAACATTGAATTCAAAAGTCTCGATAATTTATCACGTAACTTATAGTATTATTTTCATCTATTATTTCATTGTTGTATCATTGTGATATGTCTCAAGCCAGGAGATCCCAGGGATCCCAAGGTGCTTTCTTGGCACCATACATGGGTCACGTACATTAAACCTACGAAAACATCTTACAGAAGTTGTGTGAAACCACCTGGCGACCATTAGCATTTACCATGCGGTCTTCAGTGCTCATCGATATGGCTGAACAGCATTCACGCCAAATTGACACTCAGCTGAGTCACACTATGCGTATGTTATAAGGGACAATTACATTTACTCCGACTTTCTAGCTCCGTGTTCTATCCCATATTCCGCCACATCCCCTCCGTCGATAAAATGCTCTCCTATGAGATTGTAAGAAAACAACCAGCACGAGTAAGTTGCTAATCCATGGTGACATGAATGATACTCCTATCAACACTCCAAAATAGACATCTACTTGTTAGAACAGCCAGAAACCTAGCAGACGCGAACTTTAATCTGCTTCAGGCCTGGAAACAAGTATGGATGTCCAGTGCTCCATCAGAATATCACAATCTACCATGGCTGGGAAACAAATCAAGAGTTTTGATGGTTGTCCAGGTCTTCCCTGGAAGATCAACAGGATTAGCACTGGCCATGGCAGATTTGCCGACTTCCTCTAAAATGGGGAATACTTAACTCGGTAGCGTGCAGTAGTGATGCTGTGAAGCAAACAGTTCGGCACATTGTGGAGCAGTGTCCTCTCACTGCCCACCAGGGAAATCCTACAGACTATTTTCTGCTCTCACGTTTGTGTGTTGACTATGTAAATAACTTTAACATGTAAATACTTCAAACTGTAAATATTATATATTACTGCTGTATCTATATGTAATGTGACGTGTTAGCCTTTCCTGCTTATCTATAGGTACATTTACAGTCCTAACAACCACCCAAATCACTTGTCCATTTTCAGTAACTATCGCTTTTGAAGTAGAAGTATTCAGCGTGAGCCATGCTTGGACATCGCACTAACTTTCCGAATCAATCATAAGCGCTGCTGATTTTTTTTATTCTTAGATATTATCGCAGTATCAGCAAACCCTAGTACTGTCACGGTGTCGAGTTCTTTCACAAATGTGTAGCCGAATTGAGAAGCATGTTCTGGTGAATCGAATTGACGAGAGAACAACGACGTGGCGAAATTTGGCCAGAAGAAGAGATAGAATATTAGGACATCCAGGACTTGTTCAGTTAAATTTTGATGTAAGTGTAGGCGGTAAGAACGGCAGGGTATGAATATGACAGACAGATCACAGTAGATGTAGGATGTAGTAGTTACGTAGAAATGAAAATTTTAGCACAGGATATTATGGCATGGAAGCTATATCAAAGAAATCTGGACTAATGACCGAAGTATCTCCCCAGGTTAGAATGAACCAATTTGTCCAGTGATGTTACTGGGCTATTTACTGGCACGTAAAATAACTCCTGCGGAACTAAATTCCGGCACCTCGGCGTCTCAAGAAACTGTAAAGAAAAGTAGTGGAACGTAAAAACAAACATTGTTTAATCGTCTTGATCGTAGTTCCACTGTCAATGCTGGTAGGAATGAATCAGTGTGGCTTGCGTGTTGAACTATATCAGAGATTAATTTGTGTTGATGCGACTTCGGTAAGTGTATAAACTGACCAGTAATGCTGTATTTTAAAAATTCCTTTCGCACAATGTGCGAAAACACAGTATCTCTTCTGTCAACCGTGCGTGTGAGGTTGCTTACCAAACATTCATGCAGATAGTATAACACATTCGAACAGACTACAAAGCCAGGAACTTCCAAATAGCAACGGAATAAAGACCTTGGAACGAAGAAATCATAAAGATAAAACCAATAAGGGGAAATAGTCATTTCACGAACTTCAACCTCGTTGTTGCTGGTAAACTAGCACAAGACCATTCTTACACAAACTTGAAAAATACGTCTCTAAAGGCACACTAAATTCTGTAATGATGAAAGTCATAAGAAACCACACCAATGATTATAGAGCGAGAATGTAAACAAATAACCAGTCGGTTCACAGCCTCCGCAAAACTCCAACTTACCAACTTCATTAAACTGAATAAAATGAAAGTGAATTTCGTTCCCAAAATAAGCAATGAGAAGTTAGGAGACAGTTTTAAATTAGGATGCGAAGTGGAATAAAATATTATAAAATATCTATCCAATAAAACTATTCTCAAGTGGATTAGTTTCTTCTTTATTCTCGGGCATTCTTCAGATCACAAATTTCCAGAAATAAAACTATTTCAGCATAATAGAATTCTATCGCGCAGGCAACAAACAGAAAGCACAGTTTTTAGAAAGAACTCCCTATGTAATGTTTCAGCATTTACACGTGAGAATACTTACGAGAAAGGGCACCCGGAAGATAGTCAACGTCATTTTTGCTTGCATTATAATGCAGTTTCGCACCTACAATTACAAACAAATCTGTATGTTAAATGGGTTTACTGTGTGTACTGCTATATACTTCGAACATGGAGCTAAGTTAGGCTCAATTTCCACTAGATGAAATTTTGTTTTGTTTCTGCCTCATTCAAAAAGACAAAGGTAGAATGTTTGTGCCCAGTGCTAATTTCGGTTTGAAAATTGCTCATACATTTGACGATACTAGACCAGTGTTCAAAAGAACATGACAACGGTTGCCTGCAACTTTTATCCATTAGCAAAAGGCAGGTCATACAGGGTTACGGAACGAAGATACATTAATAGTGTATTCAGTGGTGTTAGAATATTCTCTGCATTCATAGATTACTTGCCTACTTCAGTAAGGTAAGTAAGGTAAGCCGATGCCGTGTTACTATAACGTATCATCGGTTATAAATGGTTTACAGTAAGTGTGGTGGTGTTTTAAATGTTGACGTTTAGGAACAGATTTTCTGTATGGGCCAGGTAATTGAAAAATGCTACGGGATGAGTAGACGGTTACATTTGTTTCGTAGGTCTAGAGAAAGCATATGGCAGAGTACGAAGGGAAAAGATATTCGCCGTACTCGGGAACTGTAGGATTAAGAGTAGATTATTAAAATCAGTCAAAGGCATGTATGCTCGCAGTAGGGCTGCAGGTCTGTTCATGTTCCGCTGATGCAGTCGCCGATCTCAACCAAATATTCTTTGGATGTCCGGACACCACTTTGCTCGCACTAGTTCGCCTACTAAGAATACCTTCATTCGGATACAAATTACAGTCCATTCTTACGTCAGTTTTCCATAGAAGTGACCAACCTTTCTACTTCGAATTATATGTATTTATCTCTGATACTTAATTAGGGATTTAAGAGCTTAATCTGGCATCGACCTTTCACTATCGCGACCCTTCCACTCCTACCTTCTCTTGTTCCATGACCTTCTCATGCGTACCAATGAAAGTCATGAAGGGCGCTATTTTGAGATGATTAACCCATCCCTCGTGCATCCCAACAACATATAACATAAATAAATCTCTTACGTAATTCATTGTCCCAGATGAAAAAGAAATAAAACACAAACACACTGTAAGAAATATTCTGTTAATTACGTAGATCACGTGGGAAACGCGTAACTAGTTCACGAAATTCTTTCCGGAGGCGCGCTCATCATTTTAAACCATGTTGCAGATATGCTACACCATGAATTTATGGGTGAATATTATGAACATGGGGAACTGCTGCCTGTTAGTCTATAGTTACATGTGTTGCTATACTTTACACATCTTATTGGAACATATTCGCATAATTTTAAATATTCTTCTTAGAAATCATCGGACAAAAAGATCTGAAAAAGATCCTCACGTGTGGGATATACAGAATATACAGTGCTAAGGCTAATTGATTCTTGCATCCAGGTGATAGTGGGTTCGAACCCCACTGTCGGCAGTCCTGAAGATGGTTTTCTGTGGTTTCCCATTTTCACACCAGGCAAATGCTGGAGCTGTACATTAATTAAAGCCACTGTCGCTTCCTTCCTACTCCTAGCCTTTTCCTGTCCCATCGTTGCCACAAAACCTATCTTGTGTCGGTGCGACGTAAAGCAAATTGGAAACAAGTATGTTTCTTGTTCCATTCCTCTATCCGTAATAATCCTTCGGCGAGTTGGAAATCGAACCGGAAGCCTCGGGTTAGCAGATACACATCCCCTTCACCATGGACCTGGTGAAATATATCTCAGGCCTCTTTAATGAACAAATTCAAAATTACATACTAAAATGTAAACACTGCAGTATACTGTACTTTCCCTGCTAGAAGCATTAATTCTTAAGTTCGTCTTCTTTGAAATATGATCCTCCTATCCCATATTTGTCTCCCATTTATTGACACAGAAGACAAATTAATCAGTTGAATCGGAGAATCCAAGCTCAGAATGAATGTCATTTATAAAGGAACACTTCACATTGTCATCTGTTTCTGTATTTGGATCCTTTCCAAGAGATAGAACCACTTCATAACTGCTGCCCTAGTGTTTAATAATTTAAAGAATTGTCGACTAAAAACGACCATCTACCTCGCTGCCAAGGTAATTATGTTGGCAGGCTCTTGCTTCCTATGTTAAATTACGTTTTAGCTCACTGTTGAATTCCCTTGAGTGCAACTTACCGATTCAGCATCTGTTAAGTCTGCATATCTTCCTATTTTACTCTGGATCTAATTTGAGGCCTTAATGTAGAGGGAAGTGGAATATCGGAAGGATCGGAAGTATTTGAAGATAGTTTCTTCTTAAATATTGCGTAAAGTAAGCAGCTGGGGACATCCAGGTTAACAGTCACGTGTGCATTGTGGCTTTGTGTATGTGTTTCCGTAACTTAAACGGTGTGCATATTCGCCTATTTTTTAATTGAAAATTACTGTGATGGTAAGAGTGGTAATGTTAACCAAATGCATAGGTATGTTGTCGATGTTAGGATACCAGACTTATATTCGTGGCAAAGCCGAAAATCGGGCTAGAGGTGAACGTATTGGCGCTGTCGGTTAGTCGCCATGCTGTTTCTAAGATAGCACTTCGAGCGCTTCGATTCTCGCTAAGATGAGGGATATTTGAAGGTGTTGCACTGCTACTCCGTGTCATTAACTTCCGGCTAGGTCATCATCCTCCTTTTTCCTTAGGCAGCTTCTGCCGGGTTGGTGCATTTATGGCAATTCTCCAAGTTCCTTTCTCATTCAACCATTCCTCTTCAATCATTTTGTCCCAGTCCAGGTTTATTTTTCTTGCACTCTTTTATATCGAATCGATCCACATTGTTCTAAGTCTCCCTCTTGCTCGCTCTCCTTCGAACTTCATCTCAGTCTGTTTTGGTATTCTTTCCTCCTCCATCCTCTTTACATTTCCAAACAATCTTAGTTTACTCCTATCAGTTGTCTCATTTAGGTTTTCCATTACGATCTCCTTTCTCACATCTTCGTTTCTCAATCTCACTTTCTTTGTCCTTCCTATTATGCCTCTTGAGTATTTCATTTGACTGGCTCCGTTCTACTCTTGGCGTCTCAGCCGCCTAGGCCAATGTGAGTGCATAGTACATTTTGTAAAAGTATTCTCTCTTTACTCTTCCTTGCCGCTTCTCTTATTCTGGTAGAAGGCATTACCCTCTTGCACCCTCTTGCTAATATCTATGTCCAGCCTTGTATTCTGCATTAATTTACTCACTAGCTATTTGAAACTGCCAACCATTTCAAGGTTTTGACCACCAATTTTCACACTGCCTTTTCCGCACCTTTCTCCTCTTGATATCACCATGGTCTTGCTCTTCTCTGCGCTGATTTTCATACCATACTTTTCATTGTTCTTGTTCAGTGTATCAAGTTCTTCTTGTACTTCTTTGCTGTTTGTCCCCCAGACCATAATTATCGCCTGTAAATAGTAATAAATTCATCTTTCTATTCCTAGAAGCTTCTTTTGTCTCCTTTACAATTTCGTCATGCTAGGTATAGGCCTGTAACTCGTGTGGAACAAAGTTCTGATTCTTAGCTACTTACAAAATCTACGGCAAATTAAGGAATTTCGTGATAACACGACTGGAGTCCTGATTCGGCAGTTGGAATGAACGAGTCAGACTGCGGAGCTTCCGGCCGGTCTGCGGGCACGTGTCAACCTCTACTTTTGTTGTCTCCTTCGTATGATGTGTGTGTGGATTCTATTCGTATTCTGGCCGCACCCTGAAGGTACTAGAACTTCATCACCCTGGTAGGCTATATCAAAGCAGATTCGCCACGAAGTGAGTGTTGTTGTTGTTGTTGTTGTTGTAACTGTTACCCGTCGTGATCTGAGAGATGTGTGTGGAGCGATTACGTACGTTGATTGGGAGTTTTCGGCCTTCTCTAGCCTAGAGCCAAGTATAGTCGTCGTAAGATGGCAGCCGAAGGACGTACGGTCGAATCTGCCTACATGGAACTGCTGTGTGTAGTGTAGCTGTGTGTAGTGAAGCGAAAGTGAAGGATGAAACCTACAAGTCAAAATTACGGAAAAAGGCATCTTCCACTTGGACTACCAGCCGAAGACCCGCTGTGAGGGAAAGAGGATTTTTTGTAAATACTCTGTTATTACTGAAGTGTCATTCATTGTCTACTATAGTTGCGTGTATCGAACTCGTCTCGCGAATTAGCTCCAAACGTGCTATACTGGGAAGCGAACGGAAGGTACGGGACTGCGGAACATGCTGACTCGGACTCGCAAGGAGAGCAGTTGTGGTGACCTTCAGCTAGGGACGAGGACGGAGACTGTGAGGAAGGACTGAGCTCACTGACGGAGGTGCATGAGCGTGAAGGACTTCTAGGAGAAGAGAGGTAATCCAAATTGTTTTGGATAGGGAAAGTAGGCCTATTAGTGCACTGAATGAGAGGTCTGTTGAACTGGGAATAACTATGATTGCGAAGAGTAAGACTGGCAGCAAGAGTGAAATGTAGAGGGGGCTCAAAATGGCGACTGTGTAGTTAGGCCCTCCGAAATGGCGGCGGGAAGGACATCTGACTGTAAAACTGAGCCCTGTGTAGTTAGGCCCCATCCATGAGTTTAGGCATGCCCTTATGCGAATCCCCCATTGCCCTACTACTCAAGATGGCGTCGGGAAGGGCATCTAGCTCTAAAAGTGAGGTTAATCCTCTCCAAGATGGCGACTGTTGACGTCGGGAAGGGCAACTGGCCATTATACTGACGTTAGGCCCCTCCAATATGGCGACTGTGAGGTTAGGTTTACTCTCTTATGCAAAATCCTCAAATCGGCATTACACTACTACTATACTAGGGGTCAATGACTTTAAGTCACAACCCGCACAGGTACACTAATAGGGGTCAATGACCTCGTGGGAAAAATGCTGACGCAGCACCCATTGTTTTAGAACATATATTGCCCTACTACTGACCAGGAGAGGGAAGGAAGCGGCCGTGGCCGTAATTATGGTACAGTCCCAGCTTTTTCCTGGTGTGAAATTGGGAAACCACGGAAAACCCTCTTCAGAACTACCGTCAGTGGAGATCGAACCCACTATATCTCGAATACTGGATACTAGCGTCTTTCAGTGTTCGTAAAACCTGGTGATTGTGAGCTGCATGGTACGGCTCGTGAAAACAGCTTTCGTATTGGAGATGGTGGGTTTTCTATGAAGTTCATAAACAAATACTGAGCGATGCTTGTGTGACTAGAGTTCGTAAGGGTTGTTTATTTCAAAATTACATATTCGAAGAAGTCTCTATTTAATGTTTTAAACACATTACAAGTTCTGTAGAAAAGTTCTTACTGAATCGATGATGATGATGATAATGTCTTTAGTTTTTTCTTTTTTATACCGCTTTTTCTCACAGTTGTGGGGTGGCACAAACACCCAGTCCCCAAGCCCGAAGAATTAGACGCGATTAAAATCCCCGACCTGGCCAGGAATTGAATCCGGGACCTTCTGAACCGAAGGCTCTAACGCTGACCATTTAGCCAAAGAGGCGGATTTACTGAAACTGATAAATATTTTAAAAATATTTAACCACATATTTAGCCATACGAGTGATTTGTGGCAATTATGTACGCAAGTCTGTTACTAGCAATCATAAATATACAAATGGGAAGGGAAATATGGTTACAGTGACGAATTTATAAACAAGCAGCACGCTCGCTCTCTTAGATAAGAAGCGGCAATTTACGTAATTGTTGACCTGCGCGCGCGTGGGGGGGGGGGGGTGCAATTTAGTCTTAGCATGTAAGATTGTAATTGTTAGCGTTTGGAAGTTAGTCAGGTTTTAACATTTTGATCGAACCCATTGTGAAATTGAAACGGATGTAGTAATTACTATGATTAAAACTATTCTCTGGTAGTACTTCGGTCGTAGGAATATCACTTACGTTCAGCTCGATGATAAGTCTGAGAAGCTCCACCACACCGTTCGAATAAAAATTTTAAATTTCAGAGTGGTTTTCGAATAATAAATCATCGTATTATGCTTATGTCCCACTAACGACTTTTTGACTCTTTTCGCAGATGCCGAGGTGCCGAAATTTAGTCCTGTAGGAGTACTTTTAAGTGCCAGTATACCTACTGACAGGAGGTTGACGTATTTAAGCACCTTGAAATACCACCGGACTGAGCCAAGATGGAACATGCCAAGTTGGGAGTCAGAAGCCAGCGCCTCAACCGTCTGAGCCGCTCAGCACGGCAGAGCGTTTTCTCTAGAATTTCCAAATCTCCAGAAATTGCTGGGTTAATATGTCACTGCTGTTCTAGGGAACAATCTCAACCGTATGTTTCAATAGTTCATATTACTGAGGCACTGTAGCCACAAAAACAATTAGATTATCTATCACCTTCTACAGTAACGAGTCGGCGGCCTGATGGCTAAAGATCCTGGATACGTAAAAAAAACTTAATAAAATTAGTTGTATTTAACCCAATTGCACACTGACTGTTAAAGAACATGGTTATAGTATAAACGAAATTGCGTAAGCTCGTGAACCGATTTCAAAATGTTTCTCTTTTTCTACTTTCCGAATATCTTGTACAGTATTAATGACTAATACCCATTCAGTACAGGAATAAAATTAGTTTCAGCTTCTTTCAGCTCTGAGTTAGCATCTGATTGTGGATTTCCTTGAAGATCATTTTTTGCAAATGAATGTCAGTGGGTGAACTGGAACGAAGACAAACCACATGAAAACAGTTTCCCGTTTCAGTATTTTAACTAGATTTCATAGGTACTGTGCTGTAACCTCAAATGCAATCGCACGTCAGCAGTCCCGCAGAGGTGCCAACTGTTACGGATTATCCGTAATTATTACGGATTTCACCGGACGATTACGGCATTACGGTCCAAGGGTAAATTATTACGGAAAAGCGACATTATAAGGAAAATATAATTTCTACGGAAAAAATAAGGAAACAAGGAGAATTAAATCTTTTCGAGCATTGGTACTCGACTCTCTTCGTTTCAAATTTTGTGAGTTGGCAACGATATTTATTCGATCGTCAATTCTTTCTGCTACCCGTGAGCGTCGTGAAATTCATTGTGAATGAAGTAACTCTACTCTCCTATTCACTAAAAAATGTAATCTTGTATTATTGCCGTATTAAGTGCACCTGACATTAAGTCTCCAACAGAAAGGGTTTTCAGTGTTAATAGGAAAAACAGAATGACTTCAGGCCTACAATAATCACATCTACACTGGAATCGCTTATTGTTCATAAGGTGAAAATGCCCTCACAGGGGGGAAGAATGCTACGAGAAAAATCTCGCACAAATCACCTGCTGCGTGGGGAAACAATTTACAAAGAATGTTTTATGACAGAACTAACTGGTAATGTGCAAATTTATGGTATAATAGGATATATCTTAGAATAGATTGTTGTTGGGAAGGGCAAAGAGGGTGACATTATCCAGAAGGGATGAATGTGCTTTGGATTTGACTCCAAAATTTTTCGGAGGGTAGGGGAGGGGAATTACGGAAAAGCCATTTCAAAAGTTGGCATCTTTGCAGTCGTTCCAAAATGACAGCTTTGCCGATATCCACGTCTGTTGTAGTAATATCCTTATCAACATTACAGTGTGTATAATGAGCAATTAAAATTTCGGTTTCACTTTTGTCTGTTCTTGAAATAGCATGCCAAATGGAAAGCATACTGGAAATGAAACTAAGCTACAGATTACCTCAATGTTCCTAACAAGTTCAAGGAGCTTATAGGGAATCCTGAGAATTTCATCAAGTATTGGGGCACCAGCCAAATTCGTAATTCTCACATCCACTATGTCCATTTATTTCTTCGCTTGATCCGAAGTCAGACCGTGTGAATAGTATTCAGGTGATAGACACGTTACTAGGGCAAAATGAAATGGCGTATTGCTTTTAGTGCCGGGATGTGTCCGAGGACAAGTTCGGCTCGCCATGTGCAGGTCTTTTGATTTGACTCACGTAGGCGACCTGCGCGTCATGATGCGGATGAAATGAAGATGAAGACGACACATACACCCAATTCCCGTGCCATGGGAATTAACTAATCTTGGTTAAAATTCCCGACCCTGCCGGGAATCGAACCCGGGACCCCTGCGACCAAAAGCCAGCACGCTAATCATTTAGCCATGGAGTCGGACAATTTGATAGGTAGTGTCTAAATTGTTCTACTGCCTCATTGAATTTTCTCACCACTTGGTGTTTGTTTATAAATAGCTCTCTATTTTCCATGGCCTTCAGTTTACCAGGATTTAATAAACTAGAATGGTATTGTGATTTAAGGGTACTACGAAGGAAGGAATACATTAATATTTTAGAGTTTATCACCTTCCAAAAAATATTCAGTTTTTATTTAGTAGCACCAATAAGTAATCTTTGAGTGAAAACAACGAAAGTGCACAATCAGCCAGGTGTGTGTGTGTGTGTGTGTGTGTGTGTGTGTGTGTGTGTGTGTGTGTGTGTGTGTGTGTGTGTGTGTGTGTGTGTGTGTGTGTGTGTGTGTGTGTGTGTGTGTATAACATGTTAAATGATCTGCCTTTCGATTTACCTCTAAATCGGCAATAGAGAAATAACAATGTGAACTGTAAAAATCTTGGCGCTAGAGAGCGTGCTTCTACGTGGAATTTAAAATTAATTTAGAAACTGATTAGGGGCTGCAAGGCCGGGGCAATAAAGGCGTGATCCGTTCACGCGGAAGGACGTGGGTTCAATTCCCCATCAGGAAATCGAAAAATTTATGAGTTTTCCACTTCCGGAGGTGCACATGATCCTGAGGTTCACTCAGCCTACATTAAAAATGAGCACCAGGTTAATTCCTTGGGGCAAAGGCGTCCGGGCATAGAAGTAAACACTCTACCTCTTCATGTTCCGAGGTTACGGATGTAGGAAGATTTTATCTTCACCCCTCCAAGGGTCTTCATGGCCTGTACGGAGATGACTTTGCTTTTATTTAGAAACTAATTGCCCAAACAGGTTACGTTCTTAAAACTCTTTTCACCAGAGAGCTATGAAGAACAACAGCCACTTAATACTATGATGAAAATCTCCGAAAGCATTCTGGACCGAGCGAGATGACCATATGGTACGCATTGAATACATAAAAGCTTGTATACGGACGTTTGTGGATCCAAACATAATTTTCAGTAGCCATGAATAATGCTTTCCATAGTTTCCTATTATCAGGACAGACAGGTGCCGGGGTTATACTTCAGGTACAATCACGATCGCTTCACGCGCTTCTTGCAAGAACTATGCTAGTGCAACGTTAAACAAGGATATAAGAAATGAAGTCTGGACCCGTAGAATCGTTTACTAGGAAGTACATCAGTACGGTCTTCGAATATGGAGAACTTCTTAAAATTCGCAAAACACGGTGTTAGGATAGTTTAGCTTAATACAACTACTTTGTTCTACCGTACAAAAAATCATGGCTCTGCCGTTATAATATATTGTCCAGTGTGTTGAATTACGGCAGAAGTATAACACATTTTGAAAAGCAAATAAACGACAAAAGTATGCTAGAACGGTATGCAATTTTGATACTAGGATAGTCATGTGATATCATCCAAAGGTAGAACTCGCTGCAACTCACTGCAGGAACGCAATTGACCTTGAATAAACCGTTGAGAGAAACTGAAATTTCAGTAAAGTAATGAATACGAAAGAAGTGTGAATAAGGAAAATAAATAAAACCGGCAGAGAATATTGCTTCCCGTTGTCACAGCAGTTTGGGACTTGAGATAAAGTTCATTTTCGTCGTAATATACAACCTGCGTTTGAAATATACTTCACTTACATGTGAAACGTTTGGCCCTCCTGACGGCACACCAGTTACTTTGGTCCCTTACTTGTTTACCCCCATAAAGTTTCGTGACGATTGTCGTTGGGATGTCGGAAAGCTTCTCATGTATGATTTGAACTATATTGGAAAGTACTTCCACCGCCATAATATTGGTAAAATGTACAAGAATCGAGTTACAACCAAAGAAAAAGTTTCTCCCAAAAAGGCTCTTCCAGTTGAATACATTTTATTGACGGTAGACTGACACCGAAATTTGACAGATAAAATTTGGTTCATATTTATGATTAAGTGAACTAGAATTTAATATGTTCTGACTGTAAAGAGTTCCTCTAAAGAGGATCTCGATTATTTGGTTGGAATATACTGGAAGCAGTGTTGATGGCTCATACACCAGTGGTCGTATACAGCGTGAACTAGATATGACTTAGAGATGTGGTCGTAATGATAAATAATTTGAAAGAAATATTTCCATATCTCACACGGTTGTCATTTTATCAGTTGCTGAAGTTAGCCAATCAGTTCACTTCGCGGGCGAATTCAAATGGGTTTTGCGCGGTAGTGTTACTAAATCTCCGCGTTACATACGAACGGCTTGAGAGCCATGCCGAGAAATCAGGATCAAACACTCCATTGGTTTCAGCCAGTGTCACCGTAGCGTACTTGTTTTGAGTGACCCTGCCAGCTCGGAGGTCTGCATTCAGACTCCTTCCATGGCGAAGTTTTATTCTTCGACTGGTGCTATCATGCCGGTCTTAAGCAACGTACAAGTAGAATATAGCAACTGTGTCGCGCGAAGCTCATTTGAATTCGCCCGCGAAGTGATCTGATTGGTTAATTTTAGCAGCCGATAAAAGGACAACGGTGAGAGATATCAAATTATTTCTTTCAAATCGTTTATCAGCATGATCAACCCTCTAATCCTGATATACACGGTTTACGTGGTTTCCGATCATCCTGTATACAACGTAATTCAGCCACCACTTCCAATGTAGTTTTATGCAACCCACAATATTCATTTCGTCCTGAAAACATCTTCCCTACCGGTATGCTCAGACAACGCAACCGGATATCTTGGTATTTACCGCCTCACCATGATAGGACGCCGTAATATTATACTCGTATTAAACACTGGAAGACATGCGTGGGCCTTCTGTATCATACGAACCTGACACGCCGGCGAAACACTAAATTGACATTGTTACCGCAGTAAACCTAATACTTGCTGTAAGCTGCCCGGTGTGCCGTAGGAAACAGCAGTGTACTTGTTAAATCCGTGGCAGAACGGGCTTGCATGTCAGACGGGAGGTTCGAGTCCGGGGCGAAGGTTACAAAATTTTGAAATATTTGTTTAATACGTACCGCACGCAGTGTAAGTTCAGTATCCGCTTTCATGCAAATTGTGTGAATGAATGTGTTTGTGGCCCTAAGAAGGGCCGATTAGTTAGCAGGCCGGACATATACAGGGAGGAACAGAACTGCCCTGACAATGTTTTATCGCAGAAAGTGCTCGATGTGATGACCGTTTTGGTTTATGTACTTTCGTACGCGAATTCCAATAGATCGTCTTGCGCGCTGAAGCATTCCAGGTGTAATTGCTCGGCAGGCGTCCGTGATGAGTTGCCGGAGCTGGTCGGGATTTTGCGGCGCTTGAGTGTAAACGACGTTCTTCAAATGTCTCCACAAGAAGTTTCCCCTGGCAGTTCCTCGTTGAAATGGTTACGAACGGGCAAAGTCGAATGTGGTGGAGCTCCATTCTATTGCAACCACATGGTCGAACTATCGTGCAAGGACACATTCTCCAGCAGCAGTGGGAGTTCCTGACGCAGAAAGTGCAGGTAGCGTGCGCACGTCCAATAAGGTCCAATCAGGCGATCTCCCAAGATTCCACACCAAACATGCACTCCCCATCGTACTTGATGGGCCGCTTGTCGCACCCAGTGAGCATTCTCTGGACTCCAATAGTGCATGTTATAGCAATTGACGTTCCTATTATTCTGGAAGCGCGTTTCGTCCGAGAACAAGGTATGCGATACGAATGCTGCATCATTGTCAAGCCTGCATAATAGCCACCGACAGAACTCCATTCGACTCTTGGTGTAGCTCAAGATGGTATGGGGGAATTTATGTTCATGCAGTATTCGCGAGACGGACGGCTGGCTGGTATTCACCTGTCGTGCAATCGCCCTTCTATTGATGTGTGAATTATTACGAGATGCCACCAGAACGGCCTCTTCCGTTTCACCCGATGTAACGGGCTTATCGCGGACTGGTGGCAAGTTGGAAATCACGCCTGTTGCCCTTTATGTGTTTTTAAATACGGCGGAATATCGTAGCAGCCGTGTGTCGCCTGTCGGGATCCCGTTCCTGGTACAGACGTAGTGCCTCGCACGAGTTTTGTCTTGCTTCCCGATAAATGAGCATGTCAACGTCTTCCTCTGTGTAAAACATGCCGAATGACAGCAGAGATTACAGTACATTCAGGCCCTAACCAGCGGAATATGCGCAGGGCACAAGATGAACAACAGTCATTCTACTGTTTGAATATAGCAAACGTGGGCCTGTGTTTACGTATTCAATCATACCGATGCAAAAAAATTGAACGATGCAGGATTCGAACCGCCGTGGGTACATTCAATCTATTGCTAGGAGTACGCCTAACCACATCCGCTACGCTACACTGCTGGAAGCATGCTGGTAGTACGACGATAGCAGAGTATATACTGTACGCCATCCCGTTCGGTGTTTGGGACATGAATTACTGCACTGTTACCTAGTTTGACGCGTTGATTTCCTTCTACATTACACCCGGTCACGATACACGACACATTAACATAGTTACATGGTAAAAGGACGTTACTACATGATTTCAAGGCCTTGTACTGTAATCTCTGCTGTCATTCGGCATGTTTTACACAGAGGAAGACGTTGACATGCTCATTTATCGGGAAGCAAGACAAAACGCGTGCGAGGCACTACGTCTGTACCAGGAACGGGATTCCGAATCTAGGAAACCTTTCGTGAATCATACAGGGATTGGGTCATGAGACATTGATATAACATATCGCTAGCGTTCATAATCGTGTGCAAAATGTGCTCACTCAACATTAGTACCATACAGTAGGCCTGCAGGGAATAGCACCCATATAGCCATGTGTTGGGCTGCAGCAAACTATAGTGGAAAAGGCTGCTGAATCACACTGTATAACACTGTCGCGCACTATTTAACTTTTTCTTCTTTCATTGTTGTGTTAATGTAATATTTAAGCTGGAACATATCCAAGTTAGATCATCATCATCATCTCTTTACCCTCCAGGGTCGGCTTTTCCCTTGGACACAGCGAGGGATCCCACCTCTACCGCCTCAAGGGCAGTGTCCTGGAGCTTCAGACTCTTGGTCGGGGATACAACTGGGGAGAATGACCAGTACCTGGCCCAGGCGGCCTCACCTGCTATGCTGAACAGGGGCCTTGTGGAGGGATGGGAAGATTGGAAGGGATAGGCAAGGAAGAGGGAAGGAAGCGGCCGTGGCCTTATGTTAGGTACCATCCCGGCATTCGCCTGGAGGAGAAGTGGGAAACCACGGAAAACCACTTCCAGGATGGCTGAGGTGGCAATCGAACCCACCTCTACTCAGTTGACCTCCCGAGGCTGAGTGGACCCCGTTCCAGCCCTCATACCGCTTTTCAAATTTCGTGGCAGAGCCGGGAATCGAACCCGGGCCTCCGGGGGTGGCAGCTAATCACGCTAACCACTACACCACAGAGGCGGACCTCCAAGTTAGATGCTAGTAATTTAGTTTGTACGGGCAGTTGGGAAACCCACAGCTATTTCCAGGTTCGGAAAAAAATCTAGGAAACCTTTCGTGAATCATACAGGGATTGGGTCATGAGACATTGATATACTGAAGTCTGCCCCGTAACTAGGTGCGAACCTTAATTCATAGGTTCGATCGTCGTGGGAATAGCGCGGGAAATCTCTTGCACATGATTGGATAGACTGACAGGCCGGGAGGAGTTGGCGATATCGAGATGGAGTGGGGATGGCGAAGTCTACATATGCTACGGAACGACACGATCAGCGACTATTACTCTTGAACATTACTGTGAACATCTAAGAGTGTAAGATTGATTATAGATGAACGGAGCAGTGTTGTTTTACTCCACGAACCTACTACGCTGGCGTAGCAGGGGGAAAGGTAATACTCTCATGTGGCGCGTCCCAGGTGGCGCATAGGGGGGTTCTAACCGGCTTGCCGGCGGACTTGAGGGAAATAAAATACCTCTCGCGGACCAAACACACTACACGCTGCCGGTGGGGGGCGCGCATGTAGAATACACCCGCGGTATCCCCTGCCGGTCGTGAGAGGCGACTAAAAGGGGCGACCAAGGGATGATTGAATTAGAACCATGAAACTACTTTTGATTCGTACCATCACGCGGGGAACACCATGGGTTGCCTGTACTTGCGAGTGGTACCACTATATTAGGTACGAAGTAGGTTTGTGGTTAGTAGCAGCAAAGAGCCTGGTCTGTGGGTTTCCAGTACCCGTGCGTTGTACCACTATATGAGCGACACCGTGGGTCTGCGTTGCCTTGATTAGTACCCACTATGTGAGGAACACCACGGCGCCCTTGGGACCGGCACCCGTGACTAGTACACGTAGGTGAGGAACCTCATCGGTTTGCGTTGGCTAGGAGTGGCGCCATTTGTGTGAGCGACACCGTAGGTCTGTGTTACCTGTACGAAGTACAATACTTGTGAGTAGTACCATCTTGTGTGGAACACCGTGGGTCTTTGCTACTTGTGATTAGTACCCCAACATGACAAATACCATGGTTCTACTTTACTCGCGACATGTACCCTTCTGTGGGGCCTTAGACATGGATTTTGGACCCCTTTACACATCAAGCAACATCGATTCAGGATTATGCTTTATAAGTGGTCCAATAATACTATTATTTATGATCTTTTTTTGCGTCGGATCCACTATTTTTTGTTAGTTTTTTGTTTTTTGTGGGTTTATGTCCATCCATTCATTCTTCATGACATTCTTATTTTGGTCAGTGGATGATTTTGAAATTTTTGTTGCCATTTCATTTCGTACCATTAGGGACAGATGACCTTGATGTTAGGCCCCTTTAAACTACAAGCATCATCATAATCATCATCATGTTGTTTTACTCCTTAATACTTACAAAACTCTTGTGCTATTATACTGATCTTCTACATATACTGGGTTTTCTATCTCTCATGGCAACTTTCGGTCATTTATGACCTGGTTTCAAGGCTTAGACTAACAGCGTGTGTTTGTACGAACGAAAGTTTTTCTATAAAGAAGTGTTAGTGTCAGTGCTTGAAGAGGTACATTATTAGAGTGATATACCATGTGTTATGTTGAGTGCCGACAATTTGTTGATTCACAAAAAGAATGACAGGCAATATAACTTACATATAGGGATTGTAACTGCTGGTGATCAGGCTCACTACAAATGGCAGTGCAGTCCTCGCTGTCGTTTACCACTGCTTCTTGTTCTAGGATTATTGATGTATATATGGAGTCTACCAACAGTTGTAAATATTTAATGTGTGTGTTGCTATTTTGTATTTGTTGTGTGCTGTGTGTTGATGAAGTGCAAATGTACATCTCGTCGTTGCCGGGACAAAACCTCCTATGTGATAATATGTTTTGAGATATACTGCCCCGCAGTACATACATTATGAAGAGCGAGAATGCCTTGACAATATTCATACAATATTGCACCTTAGATGACAGAGCCTTACCGGCCAAAGTTCTAAGCTAAAATATTTCACATAGGAGGTTTTGTCCCGGCAGCGACGATATTATGGTTGTCAGAATATTGATAGGGTAGTTTATTTTAAATTAGTGTGAAGTTATTGGAGGATCTTGCTGCAGTTCCTACCTGTTTAATCGTTTTCTGAGAGTTAGGTAAGGCCCGAAGCAGATGAACCAGTACGCAGCTTTATGTATATGCCCTGGGAGAGGATTATCATGCTTTATCAAAATTCCAGGGATCCATTCTGGTGAACTCTGGTGCCTGAAATACGGACATTTCGGTTAATTTCATTTGTCTTATTTTATTAGGAACGTAGTGCCCATGCTGCATTTGTCTGGGGAAAGCAGGAAAGAAAATGCAATCATTTAAATTCCTGTTCGTTCCCCTGAAATGAATTGGTGTATGGTTTTTAGTGCCGGGAGTGTCCGAGGACAAGTTCCGTAGGCGACCTGCGCGTCGTGATGAGGATGAAAAAAATGATGAATACAACACATACACCCAGCCCCCGTGTCAGCGAAATTAACCAACGATGGTTTAAAATTTCCAACCCTGCAGGGTATCGAACCCGGGACCCCTGTGACCAAAGACCAGCACGCTACCATTTAGCCATGGAGCCGGACTTCGTTCCCCTGAACTTATGGGATAATCTGTCTCAATCTCTGTATTCCATACTGAACTATGAACTAAAGTATGGCAGAATGGTAGAGATACTGTTAAAATTTGAACATTCACTTCACTCCTTTAGGGTGACCCATTCAAAATACAAGCAAAGGCTGAGCATAGTATATTACAGGTCTATTAATGGAGTGCGTGACTACATAATCTATCATTTCATAGAGTTCTTAGCTGTATACAGTTCTCACCGTCACTCCCTTGAACCATCCACTTAGAAAAAGTCCTTGGTAGTTTTAGTATCTTAGATGCTAAGCTCCAGCGCCAGTTTCTCTCTTGTAACTGCATCACAGCGCCTGGGGCTACGAGTGATTATTACCGCGGCGTGAGCAGGCAAGGCGAACATCAAAGGAGGAATCACGATGAAAGTCTTCGCTCCTTGACAGTCACGTTTTTCTTAATCAGCGCGAAGAAAGTGTGTTACACATAATATTTAGCAAGTTTAGTCGCTTCACAGCTAAAGTAGGCAAAGGTGTTACACAAATTACGTATGCATTTTTTGCTAATACCCAACATTTATCGTAACTGTATACCACAAGTAATGCAAATAATAAACTGACTTAATAACAGTTCCAAATTTTGTGTATACGAACATTTTCATCTATTTCAGTGATAAATGCAGCTGCGTTTTCTTAGGGAAAATATTAGCGTTAATGTTTAGATACCTTAGAACAGAGTTAACCAGTGTATTGTTGTGAATGTAGTCATATAAATTAAATTTTGAAAGTATAGAAATTCACCCCTATATTTGCAATCAATTAATGAAACTCCGTGTGATAACTAGCCAAGACATATCTTTGATAATAAGCCCCTTCCTTTCGGACGTGCTTGTTTCTTTGGATACTTACTAGCTTTCAGCCGATAATTTTCTGTGTCCATAAGTGTACGTTAACATATATTACTTACTTGGTTGTACTATTCGTGTAGTTCACTGTAGATGGCGCATGCTTGAATCTCCAAACATACAACATCGAATCAGAAAGTTCCCGGACCAACTCTGTTGACGAAATAGTACATTGCAAACGTAAGTTAGAATATAATTTCCTTCGAAATAGTCATCTTGCACAGCAACGGACCGGTCCCATCGTTTCTGCTACTGCAGAAATCCAGCCTGGAAGTCATTTTGCGTCAGCGAGACCAGAACTTTTTGCGATTCGCGCTTGATCTTGGTAATGATGTGAAAACTGCGACATTTCAGCTGCATGCTCATCGTCGTGAAAATGTTGCGTTTGGTGAAATATTCATGATGGAGGAGTGCTCCATCACAGGGTTTAGTTATTGTAATTCTCAGTTCAGTACGGACAAAAAATGAAATTTCTTACTTTAAATTGAACCTAACACTCGACTTAGCCACTTAGCCAAACTGATTTAATGGTTCTTTGAATGATATGCATTGTAAGTATTGTAAATTATCAAGGGGCAGATAACCTATTCGAAGTATTGCAGTAAATACTGTCACGTAGAATTTTCTGAGTTCGCGCGGTTTCCATAGCTTCCATCTTAAGGGAAATAAATATGTAAAATATCGCTGAACATGCGAATTGGTCAGTTCTTCAGCATTCTTATTTCTCTCTTCAAGAATATGTCCATTTTAGTTTTCCATTGATATGCTTAATTGTCCGGAAGAAGAGCTTTTATTCTGGACGAATTCCAGTATCTTGCAGTATTTCTTGAGGATGAGTCGCGTGCAAATTGTAGGGAGTAAGGGTGAGCGGCCTGCGAATGGTAGAGTTGTTCCAGCTCGGTCGGTCAAGATCGCCACTCCGTCGCGCCGTTTAACTTAAGATTTATGGACCAAAATGGTGCGGAAATCTCATGGGCTAGAATACTTCCCCTTCTGCGTTCTCTTCAGATCATATCAGATACAGTCTCCTGAAATGTGAGATCTCTCTTTTTTGACTCCTACACAGTGAAAGCTCTCAGTAATAAGTTTTCAGAGTTCCATATTCTGCGACAAGAAAAACCTTGATCGAATGCGAAATATTAAAATGATTCCACTGCGAAAATGTCAATCAAACCTCAGCCTCTAATGGAGCTAAACAGTCACTGACATGGCTTCACCACGTCGCCTTGCGGTAGTTCATGGCTCGCATGGCTACTGAAAGGCTTCAAGAACAACGAACTTTAATCGCATTTGGCTTCGGTATCTGATTCAAGCCGGCTCTGCGGTGTAGGGGCAGAATGCCTGCCTCATATCCGGAGGCCTAGGGTGAGATTCCAGGCCAGGTCAGGGATTTCTACTTGGATTTTAGGGCATGTTCGAGGACACTCTATACCTACATGATTACAATTGAGTTACCTGACGGTGAGGGAGCGTACTCGGTGTAGAAATCAAATAGTAACGACAGAGAGGACTCGTGCTAACCACACGATACCTCGTAATTTTCAGGCCTTCGGGATGAGCAGCAGTCGATTAGTAGGCCATGGCCCTTCGGGGCTGTTGCGCATGGGTTTCGGTTATGTTTGGTTTAGTTTTTTTTTTTTTTTTCGGTATATGATTTGCTTGGTAAAGCATTAGCAGTAAAATTGCTTAGTATTTACTTAGGCACGTTGTTCTTTTTCATAATACTTTCCACGCAGTACGTCAATGATTTAAGGAGAAAAGTGTAAAAATATTAGGATTTATATTCCTTCTCCGGAATGAAATGTCATCGCTGGCTTTCCGTCATCTAATCCTGGCCAATTCATACGGGACTTTTGAAGTGAAAAGTCACGTCCCTGTTATTCAAATTTAACGTAGGCTGGAGGTCCAGTGGCAATGATCACAATACCAACAGATAGGCAAAATTACTAGTGTCCTTGCTTAATACTTTCCTACGTCTGGACAGGTTAAATATCCTTAGTGTTTATGTATTTTCCCGGACTTTCGATCTTGCGAAATTTAAGCTGTTCCAAGGAACCTATCTTAATCCCTGAGAGAGAATTCAGTGTACTAACGTACTGTAAAAGAAGGGTTCCCTGGACGAGGCAGTGAATGCATGGCTTGATAGTACGATTTCCCCATTAGAAAGTCGAAAACTTGTTAAACGAAACTTTCATTTGCGGAAATGCTCATGGCCCAGCCTGAAACGGAAGGGAATAGCATGTTAATTCTGAGGCGCAATCTAAGCATTCTATCCTACTGAATGCTGAGGTTAGGAATAGAGCAAGCCTCAACCTCTGTCTCCCCTGGAAATCTGTGGCCTGTGCGGAGATGGCTTTTTGTTCTTAATTTACGTATTCACAGTCACTAAAATGGCGCACATTGTTAAAATATCAGTAATTACTTGCTTGCGGTACGGTGGCAATCCACGGAAAGCTACTCTATACGTACATCACATATTTGGATCCCGCTGGAGTCCTTGCTCATTTTCACCATGGGTTTTATCACATATATAACAGCAAGGCAAAGCCATCTAACAGGCCGTCCGAAGTGGAATGTAAAGACTCCCACCATCCGTAACCTCAGCACTAATTGGGCTGACTGGTTAGCCCTTTGCCCAGCCACATTTGCCCTCTTGAATTAACCTTCATCTCTCTCGCTCTCTCTCTCTCTCTCTCTCGCTCTCTCTCTCTCTCTCTCTCTCTCGTTCTCCTTGAATAGCCCCTTATTTTATATTTCAAGGCAAATTTCTCAGTGTTAAGACGGAAGTATTGTTATACTTCTTGTAATAATGGACTCCCTATTTACGGGCTAGATAATACAGTACAATGATCAGACTATAATTCTTAAATCATATTTGTTTTCATTAGACTCCCGATGAATTTGGAATAGAACAAAATCTTAATACATTATGATTTAAAAGCAGTTTATAATCGTTGTAAAACTAAGGACCCATGAACTTGCTATTCGTATTATAATTCTAACATTTAATCTGATTAGAAGTGTACTATATTTAGCACGTGTGTGTGCGGGCAAACTTCAGCCTAAGCAGTTATCAGAGCTTCATCTGCCATAGATTCGAAATTATTTCTCTTCGTCGGTGGTTCCTGAACTTCTCAAACTGGCGCCTCCCTTTTAAGCTCCGAAACACACCCGTCCCCCTAATACCGTTATTATTTATTACATATTTGGTTTCTGATAAACGCTTATGTTGGAGAATAATGTAAAACAAATGACAGGACTGAAAATTTGCAACAGTAGTCACTAAGAGTCCTTCAGTTTTTGTGAAAGGAAAGGGTGCAGATACCTCCACAGGCCTTTGAGGAAATAACATTGTGTCGTAAGACTGCATTGCAGCACGGATTAACTTGTAGTATTTTAAAATTGTAAATTTAATGTATTGATTGATTTGCGGACTGAGTAGTTCTAACAGTAGAGCTGACTTTCTGAACCCAAGTTGGCGGTTTCGGTCCTGACAGTCCATTGGTATTTGTGAGTGTTAAAATGAATCAGTCTCGTGGCGATAAATTTACCACGTATAACAACCGCTGGACAATATTGTGGCATCTCGCAGTTTACGAAAACCATAGAATTAACTAGTGAGACGTAAAACCAAGAAGTTATTGGTCTTTCAGTGGCATGATACATTCAGTTACCCTATATTGCTTAAGTAAAGCAGTAACAAGAGGTTCGTGATGTTCGTACGGTCGTTTATGTAGAAAGCCATGAACAACCGCCTTAATAGATCAAGCCACCAACCCGTTAGCTCACTTTCAACAAATTCATCTGTTAGGTGCTCATGCGTCCGTCAGCCTTGTCGCAGCCCCTTGCGTATTACCTGAAAGGGGATGACTAAGCCAGCTCGGCGAACTTCCCAGCCCGCCCGAGGACATGCCACGGCACTTCCTCTATTGTTCCCTTTATCTAGTGCCTCCATGCGATTTCTGGAAGATATGGTGGGAAATTTCGATCTCCAGCCAAACCCTGAATTTTCTAGTGGCCCAACATCGAGGTATAAATGCAAGGCCCCTGCCTGCGAGCTGTTGTTGCGGTGGCGTCGGAGAGGGAGTACTGGAGAAGACAGAACGCAAAACTGTACTGTGTGTTCGTGTATTTCTGTGGACTGAGGCAGAGCGAGGGAAGCCGCTATCGCGAGTGTGAAGGTAAATGGACCTATATTTATGTTCGCTGTTGTGAGTATAGTCTGCTATTGAATACTGTTGAGCTGCTCAGTTGTCCACTGCATGTGACTGTGTGAATCACTCGACTATCTCTGGAATCGAACCAACGAATAGTCATAGTGTCTCGTGTAGCCAGCGGCACTGTGTTCAAATCTAGGGGTCTACGCACAGCGGCTGTGGGTAGGGTTGGGCACTATGTCCCTGTTTCAGCACACTGTGCCGGTGCACAGTTTCGTTCCGCTGTTCCGGAACACGGAGCGTCAGTTGTTCCGAAACATTCTCAAGCGAGACCGGGCAGTGACTCCCTATCCCGTCAGAAGCGCCACTATGCACTGCCCTTCGCCTACTAGCTGACTGTCGATACCGGCTGTGCGCCGCCACTTGCTGGAGTGTTCAGTGTTCTGTCACATCGTCTTCGTTCTGCGAGTTCCGTTGCACCGATAACTGGCCTTCGGTACATGCGGATAACTTAATGCGTTCTGTTTTGTAAGAGCGTTTAAGCCTAGAATAAAACCGGACAGGGTGAAATGCAGCTCATGTTCTTCTATTTTGTCTGCAAAGGGACCTTCAACCGGCGCAATGACGAGACATTTCAAACTTAAACATCCCACATTTTTTAATTTTCGTGCTCTGCTTGTATAGTTTTATTTTTAATCTTCTGTTCCGCTTGTATATAATGTTTAATTTTTATCTTCGTGTTTTGCTTGTATGGGTTATTTTTATTTTCGTGTTCCGCTTGTATATTGTGTACGTAAAGAGTACTGATGAATGTTCCTTCAACTGAGCGAGTATATTTTTAATCGGTGAAAATAACATTGTGATATTTGAATCGTAAACACATCTACTGGCAGTGTAATTGTGACATGTGTATTTAAGAATGAATGAAAACATTCTTAACCTAAAACATTTAGACATGATATTCTAGGAGCCTGTTTCATAGTTCAGACTGCTCTTTCACGTGCCGTGAAGTTTTATCCTGGCCCTAATTACTCGCAATACAGGCAGATACATTCAAATGCTGAACATATCCTTGGATTAGTTACTTTTAAACACCTGTACTGCAATTGTAACAGTGTTACGTGTATTACATATTGACCGAAAAAATCTTCACCTAAAAGCAGTCTTTGAACGTTCAGTGTTCCGACTATTCCTTCACGTTCCGTGCAGCTTTGGGCTGGCCGTAACTGATATACACACAGCACGTTTGGTACAGTAGGACATTCCTGTTGACGCGGAGCATGTCATGTTACCTCACGAAGCGCTCTCTACCGCGCAGTTACAGTCCCGTGTGCCGTAACACTCCACCTCAGGCTCCTAATGTTCCGGAACAACTGACTTTCCGGTCTGCCCACCCCTAGCTGTAGGAGGTGAAAGAAAGGATTACAGCCATCCCTAGGTATATAGTTCCAACCGGGTGGGACTCCCTGGTGTGTGTACAAAAGAGATTTCTCAATAGACAGCAATTAGTGTGGTCATTCCCAGCTGGTTAGAATTGTGTGTTTATATATATATATATACAGTAGAGTCTCTCTCATCCGACCTTCGCTTATCCGACATTCCGTGTTATCCGACATTGGTAGACTTAATTTGAACTTTTGGTGGAGACTAAATTCAGGCACACCCGCTGTGGAGGGTGCGACCATGGGACAAGCAATGGCCTGACGCTGGCGGTAGGACAGTTTTTTTTCTTCCTAAGGACAGGTACAGTGAGTCTTTAGTCATTGTTCATTGTAGTATTGGTTGGGTGCGGATGTTTTAGTTTTCATATCCTCTGTGAGTATAGCGAGTAAATGGAAGAAAGTGATTGTTTCTATGGAAGACAAGTTGAGTGCATTAAAGAGACTGGACAAAGGGGAAATTCTTCAAAATGTGGCTTCAGATTATAGTGTTGGATGTGTTACAGTGGGAGACTGGAAAAAACAGAGGGAAGAAATTGAAAAGTGGTGCTCTACCAGAGCAGAGAAAAAATGAAAAATTTGAGTACGAAAAAAGTAAGTGAAGCACTATTTTTTTGGTTATCTCAACGCCGGGAAAAGGGCCTGCCAATATCTGGCCCCATTCTGCAGGAAAAGGCTGTGTATTTCCAGAAGGAGTTTAATGAAGGGGACCCTAATTTTCCTGCCAGTGCTGGGTGGCTTGATCGGTGGCAAAAACGGTAGGGCATTAGGCAGCTTAATATCTGTCGAGAAAAGTTTCTTTTCGTAAGACATCTGGAATGTTTTCGTTCAGTACTGCATGTACTGTACAATTGAATTGATAATTCAATACACAGAGTACCGTAAAACATGTCATTGTTTTAGTACTAGAGTATAGCCTTCCTGTTTGTATCAGTTCAATTTCAAAGTTATTCTGTATTATCCGACATTTTCGGTGATCCGACGTACTCCAGGTCCCGTTTAGGTCGGATAATCGAGACTCTACTGTACTAGCAAGATACCCGTGCTTCGCTACGGTATTATACTGAAATTTATAATTGAATGCTTATTGTTTTAGATATATAATCCGCCGAAATTCGCGATCTGACTCGTTTTCTGCGAGAATCCGCCAAAATTCGCGATCGGACTCGTTTACTAATAGATTACGGCAAGTTTCCTCCCACTTTTCAATCTTTCTTTCCAGCAATCGATTTCGTACTTCCCGGGCTAGGTCCAGGTATCCACCCAGTTAGTTGGGTCCCTAAATCTTTGCCATCTTTTCCTATAAACATTTTTAATATGGATGAAATCCTTCCGGGGATCTGTCGTGATGTCTTGGGTGCCTTGGCGGTAGCCTACTGAACCCGCGGCTGGTCTGCATTCTTAGTCATTAGCCGTCCAGGACCCGTTTCCAGCGTGGTCCGCACGTGTGACGACGGTCCAGAACATTATTATTATTATTATTATTATTATTATTATTATTATTATTATTATTATTATTATTATTATTATATGTTCTGGACCCCACAGCAATATGAAAGACCGCTACTTGGCGGTAAATATTACATCTACTGCCATTGTCATTGTTGACAATGTGACCAGCACCATTGTCGCGCGTAGGCAAGTGTGCGGGATTTCTTGCGATACGAATGACATACCTCCGTGTATTATTGACCTTATTATAGAGGTGAACAATTTGACGGCCAATCTCATTCCTATCGTTTATTTCAAATGTGTGTAAATTTTTATTTATATGCCAGGAGAATCTACTGTAATCTAAGAACGTTATCCGAAGGAAAAGATAGCTGTTGAAAAAGAACCCAGAAAAGATTAAAAATAATCGGTTTATGATCAGAATAAGTACATCGAAAGTCTACAGCCTGTTTTCTATCATTCGACAGGATCAGCGATGGAATGAATAAAGCCCCATCTAGCGGCGAAAAGAGGAATTGTGCCAGCTGCCGAAGCTCCCCTTTGGGGCAATGATCGATGAGTGACCAATGAAATGAAATATTGGACAGTGTTGCTGGAATGAATGATGACAGGGAAAGCCGGAGTATCCGGAGAAAAATCTGTCCCGCCTCCATTTTGTCCAGCACGATTGTCACATGGAGTGACCGGGATTTGAAACACGGAATCCAGCTGTGAGAGGCCGGCACGCTGCCGTCTGAGCAACGAAGGCTCCTTATAAGTACATTATGAACAGTAAAATCAATTGGTCTCACCTCCTTTTACATCCCACCGCCGTTAAATTTATTTACCCCCACCCCCAAAAAATTAAAAGAAGGCGTGTTTCTTTATGTTTAAAGGAGATTACAAATACCAGTGTTCACGTTTATTACCTTCAGTTTTGAGATATAAGTATCCCCTTAAAAATAATTAACTTTTTTAACTTCCTTTCACACTCCCCCCCCCCCCCCTCACAAAGTGATATTAAGGCAAAAAATAGTTGTTCCTTTAGTAGTAAAGGATCTTCTAAATACCAATTATCACCACTCTAACCTCTTCAGTTTTTGATTTATGTGCCCTCATGAAAGGAATTCAACTCCTTTTCACTCCCGCCCCCCCAAAACGCGCTTTTTTTTGTTTTTAAAGTAGATCAAAATACCAATTTTCACGTCTGTAACAACTTTAGTTTTTATTAGCTGTAAGTATTCTCATACAATTAAGTCAATTAATTTTTCAATCCTTTAACCCCCAAACCCCCTTCATTGGATTTTCCGAGAATACGTGTTTGTTTACTTTTAAAGCAGATTCCAAAAATCATATTTCACGTGTGTAACATCTTCATTTTTGAGATATCAGTAGCCTAATTAAAAGAATTCAACACTATTTTCAATCACTTTAACCCCCCCACACTCCCCAAGTGGTATTTCCGAAAACTAAAAATACACGTTTCTTTATTTTTAATAGAATAAAAAATTACCATTTTTCACTTCTCTAACATGTTAAGTTTTTTGAGATATACTGTAGAAATTCTCATTTTAAAATTTCACCCCTTTTTAGTTCCCCTTAAGTGGAGTTTCCAAAGACAAATCACCTATGTTTCTTTACACTTACAGGAGATTCCAAATACCCACTTTTTACGTCTGTAACATTTTACGCTTCTCGGATATTCTGTAGATATAGTCTTTCAAAAAATTCACCCCAATTTGCCACTCCTGTTTAACCTCCATTAATTGAATTTTCCAAAAGCAAAAATATACGTGTTTCTTTATTTTTAAAGGAGATCCCATTTATAAATTTTCAGTTCTGTAATATCTTCAGTTTCTGAGATATATGTATCCTCATTAAAGGCATTCAAACCATTATTCACCCTTTTACACCCCTCCTATTGGGATTTAGAGAAAACAAAGAAATACGTGTTCCTTTATTTTTAAGGGAGATTCTAAATACCAAATTCTACATCTATAAACTTTAAAAGTTTTCAGATGTAGATGCACTCATTTTAGAAATTTCAGCCCCCTTTTCACCCCCCATTATTTGGATTTTCCCAAAACGAAAAAAATACCTGTTTCTTTATTTTTAAAGTAGATCAGAAATACTAATTTTCAGGTCTGTAATATATTCAGTTTCTGAGATATAAGTATTCTCTTTAAAGGCATTCAACCCATTCTTAAAGCCCTTTTCACCCCTCCTATTGGGATTTTCCGAAAACAAAAAGTGCGTGTTCCTTTATTTTTAATGAAGATTCTGAATACCAATTTTTACATCTCTAAACTTTAAAACTTTTGAGATATAGATGCACTCATTTTAAAAATTCTCCCCCCTTTCACCCTCGCATTAATTGGATTTTCCAAAAACAAAAAGATATTTGTTTCTTTATTTTTGAAAGCGATCAAAAGTACTAATTTTGAGGTCTGTAATATCTCCAGTTTCTGAGATATAAGTATTCTCTATAAAGGCATCCAACCCCTTTTTCACCCTTTTTCACCCCTCCTATTGGGATTGTCTGAAAACAAAAAAATACGTGTTTCCTTATTTTTAAAGAAGATTCTAAATACCCATTTTCACATCTGTAAACTTTTAAAGTTTTGAGATATAGACACACTCATTTTAAAATGTCACCCCCCCTTTTCACCCCCTTAGCGACGGAATATCCAAAAATCCTCTCTTAGCGAGCACCTACATCTTAATATGAATATATCCCCAAAATTTCATTTCTTTATGTCCAGTAGTTTTGGCTCGGCGATGATGAATCAGTCAGTCAGTCAGGACAAGCTACTTTATATATATGTTTGTATGCATTTATTAGGTCGTACTGAAATAATTTAGAGTAATGAAACAGATGGAGTTTTATTCGTAACACACCTTGTAGGAGTTTCACGGTCTATGGCACTACTGTACAAAAAAAAAAGTACTCTTTCAACATGGCTAATGATCTACAAAGAAACTCTTCTCTTGGAACTGGAAGAGCCAGTTCCTAGTTCGTCTAACCTTTTGACAGAACTCTTAACACCAATTATTACACGTGAAGTGGGGACAGTATCTCCTTTCCAGCATCCCTTAGTGGAATCTATTTTATGTAACTTAATCCGTGGATATATTCATTTTTTTCCCCTTTCGTCTTTCACAATGTTCCTCCGCAGAGAATGTGCCACAAGCAAATAAACCAAAATGCTTTTTAAGATATTATCTTCGAAATATTACTAGTGGTCCTTTTATCATCTCTTTCTCCGCATATTTACGAGGAATATCGTACGATTGAGAATATTTATCATATCAACTGTTCCTTTTAAATCTACGGCGCACGGAATGTAACCCCTCGAAGTTCATCTTAACGCGGAGGGAAACTGCTATTAAATTTAAAGGAGTATTTAAACTCTCAATATTTGCCAAAATCATTATGGGATTCTTATCCAGTCACAAGGCCACTGTGAGAAACTGTCCGGGATGCTGATCTCACATACGGATCACAACCTATAGATTTAGCTTTCCTGCTCATATGAAAATAAAATTTCACGTGATTTGTAGTTTATACCAAACCGTCGAGATAACGAAGGCTAGAGACTGTAAATTTTCTTTACGTTTTTCCTCAAATTCGTCATGTAGATCATACGAGATACTTTGGTGCCCAACGTTTGGTCCTTGTCACTAATTTTACAACCGAAGTAATGGAAATCTGCGATGTCTGTAATTGTATTAGGGTTTTCCCTGAAACTTTATTATGAAGGGTCCGAAATTGTCCTGATTACTGCTACTCCGTCGATAACTAAACGAACTGGCCAAGCAGTATGGGTCCTTCATACATCACTCCCTTAAGATAGCGCTTCAAAATGAAAGACGTACCGATTTAAATTTAGGTTGCATTCGGGAGGTGGTGTGTTGGAACCCCACTCTCGGCAACTCTGAAATTGGTTTCCCGCGGTTTTTCATTTTCGCGCCTCGCAAATTCTGGGCTGTACCTTAAAGCCACGGTCACTCCCTTGTCAGTTCTAGCCCTTTCCCGTACCATAGTTGTCATAAGAACTCTCCGTGTCGATTCGACCTAAAACAAGTAATAAAGGAAATCGATAAATTGTGTCCACGTGGAGTGCAAAACGATAACTAGACACTCGTGTACCTCTAGTACACCACTAGCTTGCACATCCGTATTTCACCCATCAGCCTCGCAAACAAGACTAGAACTCACGTTTCAAGTGTCTAAAACATCAGCATGAAAAGAAACAACTTCACTTACGTTCAAACCGTATCAAACAATGGCTCATACAGTTTCAGCAATAGGCCAACAGCCTCGTTGGATGTTGCGAGCAGTGTTCGAAGGTGCTTATGATGCTAGTGCATATCGACGACTGATATTTTTTTTTTAGAGTGAGGCTTAGTCTTTACTTCATGGTATCACTCGAAATAATGAATCGTGGAATTCAGGAAAACAAATTACTCTTCAATAAAATTACCGTTGCATGGTTTACAAATAGGTATTTAGTGTGCAATTCTTTTCTGGGTTGAGGGGAAATCCATGTGACCCCATTCAATTCCGCGATACTGTTACTTTTCTTAAGAAACTTGAAGGTATCCTTGTACTTTTCTCCAGGTTTTTAAAGAAGAATGAACATGTTAGTTTCCAACAGAACAGGAGGCTTATGACACAACATCGTTATCAATAATTGCTCCCTACACGTGTGTAGGTTAAGGCACGCTAGATCGGTCGATTTAAATCGGTACGTCTTTCATTTTGAAGCGCTATCTTAAGAGAGTGATGTATGAAGGAAATCTTGACTTTCTGGAAGAACGTAAAAGCAAAATCGACCTATGAAATGAAATGAAATGAAATGGCGTATGGCCGGGAGGGTCCGAGGACATGTTCGGCTCGTCTCGTGCAGATCTTTTGATTTGACACCACTGGGCGACCTGCGTGTCATGATGAGCATGAAATGACACATACACCCAGCCCCCATGCCAGCGAAATTAACCATTGATCGTTAAAATTCCCGACTCTGCCGGGAATCCAACCCGGGACGCCTGTGACCAAAGGCCAATACGCTAACCATTTAGCCATGGAACCGGACACCTTATGATAATGTCCAATTAAAAGGATGAAATACTGTTCATACATCATTTTAAAAATGTGAAATGTGTGTCCGGGTCAATTCCAATACCCTTCTGTAAGGCGAGACCCGCCTGGTGGCCATGATCGTTAAGGCCTAAAATCTGTATGATCCGACAGTCGTTAGTCTGTTCGAGCCCCGTTGGTGGAATATATTATTTTCCGTCAGAATGTTGCCGGCAAGATAGGAGCGGTATAAAAATTACTAATCAGTGGGTTGCATTCCAAAAGCCTGAACTTACCGGGCGATTTGGCCGTGTGGTTAGGGGCCCGCAGCTGTGAGCTTGCATACGGGAGATAGTGGGTTCGAACCCCACTGTCGGCAGCCCTGAAGATAGTTTTCCGTGGTTTCATATTTTCACACCAGGCAAATGCTGGGGCTGTACCTGAAGGCCACGACCACTTCCTTTCCGTTCCTAGCTCTTTCCTCTTCCATCGTCGTCATAAAACCTATCTGTGTCGGTGCGACGTAAAACAAATTGGAAAAAAAGGCAGCCTGAATTCAATTCCAAACCTCTCCAGTGTTCATGTGGAGTGAGGGTATATGACGCTGTCGACACCGATTCGTCCGTCGGATGGTCTTTAGCAGACCTTGGTTTTACTCGACAGGACGACGCGGGGTTTCACCCTCTATCTCGTTACCATAATCATCCCGCATCCAGAAGCGCAGGCCGCCCATGGACATGAAATAGAAGGCTTCCATCAAGCGAGTCGAACATGTTCTCGAACACTTTTGCATTAAATGCCATACGATATACACAATGAATTACGTAATATTTCCAACATTCATATTTGCAGTGTTCATGATTGCATTTCGTTTATTAAACGATCGTGATGCGCAATTATTGATAAGCATTGTAGCAGCTTACAGCTGAATTTGTGGGTAAACTGACACCTCATTTACCACAAGTAGGTTTGCTTCTGCTACCCGTTGCGTGCTGCTTATACCGGCAAAGGTCCTGTATGATACGTTGTGGAATGTAATCCGACTTATAGTTATGAATTTCATTGGTTCCGTATTGAAGTGGGATTACAGTAAAATTGTCCGACTAGTTGGCTGAACGGTCAGCGTACTGGCCTTCGGTTCAGAGGGTCCCGGGTTCGATTCCCGGCCGGGTCGGGGATTTTAACCTTAATTGGTTAATTCCAATGGCACGGGGGCTGGGTGTATGTGTTGTCTTCATCTTCATTTCATCCTCATCACGACGCGCAGGTCGCCTACGGGAGTCAACTCGAAAGACCTGCACCTGGCGAGCCGAACATGTCTTCGGACACTCCCGGCACTAAAAGCCATACGCCATTTCATTTCACAGCAAAATTAAATTCTTTCAAGGTCCACCTATTCAATACAATGACGTTTTATTGTGATTTAATCACATGTCAAATAGTCAAATGGTACTAGTTTTGGCATCTATGTGCCATCATCAGCCTTGAGTACAAATTAAAACAAGATATATATTCCTAAAACATCTAAAACACATTTTAACACATTTTAACATACTATCAATGTGGTGATACATGAAATACGATAAAATTATGATACAATTGGTGTGATATAAAATTCTTAAAATTCCGGCTGTTCGTTACATAATTCAGTCTGTGTGCATCCGGGATAAGTGAATTTTTGCAGTTGTATGCTGTCTATGTGAATGACATTTATTTTTTTAGATATTAGGTGGTTCCAGGGAAGTTTACTTTGATCATGTAAGATCGTGATGTAATTAGAGATGAATTCCCACTTCAATTTGAACCTGAAGGAGAAAATAGCCAAGTTAGACGTTGGAAGCATTATATGGAAGTTACTAGAAACATCGTTGAATGATGATTGACTCACCTTGAGCAGCATGTAAACGTGTTGTTACACAGACGGAGCCGGATGAAGTGTGTGGGCAACGGTAAAGGTGGCAAGGTGAAGGCGAGGGGAAGAAAGGAGGCGGAGCACTTGCGGGGCAATGGAACTAAGGCGGGGCGGAATGTAATCCGATGTAACATATACAATCCAAAATTCGATGGTGTAATCTAACCCCATGTGGTAATTAAAAACTGTAATTTCCAATAAAGCCTTACCAGTTACCTGGTATTAAGGTGACTGCTACAGGGGCATGGCAGCGAATGGCATAGTCACTGTCCTCGGACCTACTACGCTGGCGTATCAGGGGGGGAGAGGTGATACTCCCACGTGGCGCGTCCCAGGTGTCGGATAGGTGGGGGCGGGGGTCATAACTGGCTTGCCGGTGGCCTTGAGGGAAATAAGATACCTCTCGTGGACCAAACGCACAACCCCCTGAGGGTGGGGGACGCAGACGAAGAATACACCCACGGTATCTCCTCCCTGTCGTAAGAGGCGACTAAAAGGGGCGACCGAGGGATCATTTTATTAGAACCATAAAACTACTTGTGATTAGTACCACAACGCGGGCAACACCATGGGGCTTTTACAGTACATGTGATTAGTACCACTTTAGGAGTGACACCATGGGTGAGCGACTCCATAGTTTTGCCCAGCCTACGATTAGTACCCACTATATGAGTAACACCACGGGGTAGTGTGGGTCCCTGTGGTTAGTACACCTATGTGATGAACATCATAGGTTTGTGTTGCCAGAAAATAGCGACGCAATGCGCGAAACACCATACGTCTGTGTTACATGCGCGCGTTACATACCTGTGAGTAGTACCATAACGTGTGGAATACCGTGAGTCTACGCTACTTTTGATTAGTACCGCAACATGACAAATACTATGGTTCTACTTTCCTAGCGATAAGTACCATTGCGAGGGGCCCATGACTTGGATATTGGACCCCTTTATACTACAAGCATCCTCGGTTCAGTATTATGCTATAGAAGCAGTCCCTTGGTCAGTAATACAATTTTTTTACGTCAGTTTCTGTGAATGTGAGGCATTGCATGTCGGATCCACTGATTGTTTTAAATTCATATCCATCCTTTCATTCTTCGTCCTCACGTTTTGAATTCTGGTCAGTGGAGGATTTTGGACTTGAAATTTGTCATTACATTTCGTCTCATTTCGTACCATTAGGGGCCGATGACCTAGATGTTGGGCCCCTTGAAACAACAAGCATCAGATTAATCATCACAGTCACAGTCTTCTCACAAAGGCGGCCACGGTTCGGATCCCGGCCAATGAATGTTGGCTTTTTGAAATGAAATATAACGTTGTTGTGGTTCAGATACCACGTACAACTGGATGCACCGTGACTATATTAGAGATATCAAGTCACATAACACTACACGCTTGCTTTATTGTGGAGGTTCCTCTTCCTATCTTCTTCGCTTTTTCTCCTCATCGTTAACGAGACATTGGTTATTGCCTTCGTAATAACTGATAGCTAGACTACTAAAAGAACTGCATTATAATGGAGAGGAGCAATTAATGTTACCTTCGTTCAGTCGTAAAGGCACGAAGGAATCACTCGAAATTTAACATTAAAACTTGAAGTTATTCATCTAGAGATAAATAATCCTATCGTAATTCCACTGACAGTTCATGTTGCCATAAACGCCTATAAGTTGCAGCTGAAGTGCCTAATTCAGCTGTGAAATGCTTTAAGATAATAAAGAGGTAAACAAGATTGAAGCATCGATTACTACTTGAAATACAAGAATTGTTTAAAATCTTAGAAGTGAAGCTTCCACGGTGTGAAGAATTATATAATTTATTTTCCGGGTTGAACCGTGTTGTACGCATATCACGTACAGTTTGCCGACGTTTCGAATACATTGCAGTATTCATTGTCAAGGCGACTGAAATACCCCTACTCGATCCGAGGTAATCAGTCTCCCAGGCAGAATTACACTACTAGAGTGGCCTTGATCTTGGCCTTTTATATCCTAGCCTATCTGGCTGACGTAAGCCCTGGCTGTCTCGCGAGGCTTCTGGAAAGTTTGTCACAGCCAGGTAGTGGGGGCTTGCCCGCGCTGTTATGTAATGGGGTTGCGGCCCGCGTGTTTATGTTGTGGTCTGTATGTCTTAAACTATGAATGATGGGCATCCATGAATTACTGATTTTGTATCCTTCTTCTAAATTTATGTTATTCGGATGTTTCTTGATTTCGATAGCCTCGCGGATTTTTCTTTCCCGATTCCAAGGGATAGCTGCTAGGATCTTGGTCTTGTCAAATGATATTCCGTGCCTAGTTTCGTAGGAATGCTTGGCTACTGCTGAAATATGTGTTTTGGTTCTTGGTGTGACGGATATGTTCTTTTAGGCGGGTGGAGATCAGACGTTTTGTCTCACCTACATAACAAGCTCCGCAGCTACATTCAATGTGATACACTCCAGGGGCCCGTAATTCTATTGTGTCTTTTACTGGTGGTAGATAACGGGCTAGCTTACGGTGAGGTTTATAGATAGTTTTTATGTTGTATTTGTCCAGTATCTTGCCGATCCTGTCTGTAGTGTTTTTAATGTATGGCAGTATCGCTGTTTTCTGGCGGGTCAGTTCTTCTTTCCCGTTGTTTTCTCCTGCGGCGGTCTTTTCTTTCTTCTCTTCTGATTTTTTAAGGACTCGTCGGATGTTATTGAGCGAGTAGCCATTTTTCCTAAGGGTTTCCGTGAGGTGTTCTTTTTCTTCCTCGAGGTGCTCTGCGTCAGATATCGCTATGGCCCTGTTTACTAGTGATGTTAGGACAGCCTGCTTTTGTGATGGGTGACACAGACAGGTACCTACAAGCCTCGTCTCATCATCACCCATCACAAAAGCAGGCTGTCCTAAAATCACTAGTAAACAGGGCCATAGCGATATCCGACGCAGAGCACCTCGAGGAAGAAAAAGAACACCTCACGGAAACCCTTAGGAAAAATGGCTACTCGCTCAATAACATCCGACGAGTCCTTAAAAAATCAGAAGAGAAGAAAGAAAAGACCGCCGCAGGAGAAAACAACGGGAAAGAAGAACTGACCCGCCAGAAAACAGCGATACTGCCATACATTAAAAACACTACAGACAGGATCGGCAAGATACTGGACAAATACAACATAAAAACTATCTATAAACCTCACCGTAAGCTAGCCCGTTATCTACCACCAGTAAAAGACACAATAGAATTACAGGCCCCTGGAGTGTATCACATTGAATGTAGCTGCGGAGCTTGTTATGTAGGTGAGACAAAACGTCTGATCTCCACCCGCCTAAAAGAACATATCCGTCACACCAAGAACCAAAACACAGATATTTCAGCAGTAGCCAAGCATTCCTACGAAACTAGGCACGGAATATCATTTGACAAGACCATGATCCTAGCAGCTATCCCTTGGAATCGGGAAAGAAAAATCCGCGAGGCTATCGAAATCAAGAAACATCCGAATAACATAAATTTAGAAGAAGGATACAAAATCAGTAATTCTTGGATGCCCATCATTCATAGTTTAAGACATACAGACCACAACATAAACACGCGGGCCGCAACCCCATTACATAACAGCGCGGGCAAGCCCCCACTACCTGGCTGTGACATAAACTTTCCAGAAGCCTCGCGAGACAGCCAGGGCTTACGTCAGCCAGATAGGCTAGGATATAAAAGGCCAAGATCAAGGCCACTCTAGTAGTGTAATTCTGCCTGGGAGACTGATTACCTCGGATCGAGTAGGGGTATTTCAGTCGCCTTGACAATGAATACTGCAATGTATTCGAAACGTCGGCAAACTGTACGTGATATGCGTACAAGTACAACACGGTTCAACCCGGAAAATAAATTAAATAATTGTTTAAAATGTTAGGTACTTTTAGAGGACAATAATTCACTGAATTGTGGGAAACACTAGGCCTACGTAGTGTTCGAACTGAACGACTTGCACACAGGGAGCGCCGAGGAATGTCTCAATCTCTGACCAAATGCTTCGTGTTGTTTATCATGTTAGTAACAATACCAGCTACCAACCTCGAAAGATCAGCGCATCGAACGGACAGTGTTCTTGATTTCATATTTTAGAGTAATATGGCATTAAATCTGAGAAACTATTCAGTAGCTATAGACTCATTAAGACGTGGCAAAAAATATAGTTTACTGTTTATTTGCAATTTCCACATCGTCCCGAAATTTCAGCTAATTTAGCTCATTCGTCAAAAGTTTAACTGTAATGCTTGATTAAGACTCAAATTGGTTACTTACACCCAGAAACTTTGTCCACGCGTCTCCCATAGACGCTCAGACTGAGCCCTAAACCCGTGAACGTTTTCTTGTTATAACAAATGTGATAGAGGGAGAAGGCCACATACTTCTTATTGTATGAAGTGACAAAATCCCCTCTCCACCAGCAAGTTCCTTCGAATCATCCTACTCGTCTTCATGCAATCCATTGATCACTTGGCGCAATGCACGGCTGGCGTAAGCCTTCAAATGAATGGCCAGCCTCAGTCCAATCGTACAGTCAGCTAGCCGTTGGCCTTCTGTTGATTCGATAGGTGAACGTCAGTAAGGAAATACATTTTCCCTACCTTCCACCCTTGATTGATTGAACCAGACGGTAGAGCGTTAGGTTTCCGAAGTCTTGTTGATGGGTTCGATACTGGCTCGATCTGGTGGTATTTGAAGGTGATCCAATACGCCACCTTGTGTTGGTAGAATTACCAGCATATAAAGAACTCTTGTGGGATAAAATGTCGGCACCATGGTGGCTTTGAAAACCATAAACGTAACCAGCGGAACATAGCATTATTTGATAATTCAGGGATAGTCTCGTACATGAACTAGTTTGCTGACCAATATTATTTAACAAATACGCTGTTAACTATTAACAGATAGGGCAAACAAGGATGTAGACCTAATCAGTGGTTCGTATGGAACTATCGTTAAAAGAATTAAAGAATTAAAAACGGAGAATCATTCGCCTTTCATGGGAAGATATACCACATACAAGTGGTAAAGTGGGTACTTTTCTTTAGTACTATGAAGACATGCTAACCTTGAAATAATTCCCCGTAAATAAACAATTATGAACAAAAGCATTATTGAGCAGAGCGAAGAAATTTTCTTTCAATCTCAAGGAGAACACTGCTACACATTAGCCATCATGAATTGTTCAAACCTTAATAAGAAATGTAGCCATTTCAACATCAAAGATCTTTTCGTATTGTTAACATCAACGGCTGTAAGTGGCATGTTTCGTGTTAACAGGCAATCAAACTACAAAGCAAACCGTTGCTGACCATACTCATGTGATAAAGGGAAGAAGTAGCAGGGGTAGATTGTATTAGTACCAGCAAAGTGATTTCTATCAGAATATATTAATATTACCACCTTCAAGAAAAGTGCATAAGTTTAATTCTGTCTCGGACAATAAATGCTATCTTTCCTCCAATGAATTTACGTTTGCCAAACGTCGATGATGCTTCATGGGACATCATGTATGTGTATGTTTAGTCATCAGCCCGAAGGCTGGTTGGATCCTCAACAGCTCCATCATCAGCTGTCATAAATGGCCTAGGCATCACTGAACAGGCGTACTGGGGAAATGAGTGAGGTAGTTTCCCGTTGCTTTCCTCACTGAGCCAGAAGTTGCTATTACATATCGGTCTGCCAAGCCCGCTGAAATGCATGCACCAACCGACCCTATGAGCAGTAGTTTCACACCATTCATAGCAGGGACTGGCTGCATAAGGAATGGCATTACTAGCATCGCTCATACCTCAGTCACTTTCATATTGTCAAAGCCAAGGATAAGACTGACAGATCTATGAAAGTAACAAAATTGCTCTAGCCTATACCAGAAGACGTAGTGCACTGTAAACACTAGGTCCCACCAGCAAAGGCATTCCTTTTCCAGTTGGCAGTTTTCCAGTGTTTAATTTGTGATCGTTGTGATCGTTGTTTTGAGCGGGGCAAAATACGTGATCAGTCGCCAGTGTTCAGTAAACTCTACACTATTAACGAACTGAACTTCTCCTTGCTAATTTATTGTTGGTTATATGTTCTGCTAAGGAACTTACGCTGAAATAGTTGCTTAGACCAGCGCCCTTGTGTAATTCTTTGCACTTTCCTTACAATTTCTGGGTCCATTGGGATTGGAGACATTCTCCCCTGTCATCAGTCGCTACTGATCGGGATGTAGGGCAATCGCCCAAGTGACATTTTCCTTTTCTTTTTACAAGCTGCTTTACGTCGCACTGTCAGATAGGTCTCATGGCGACGATGAGATAGGAAAGGGCTAGGAGTGGAAACTGGCCGTGGCCTAAAGGTGCAGACCCAGAATTTGCTTGGTATTAAATTAGGTAACCACGGACAACGATCTTCAGGGCTTTCGACAGTGGGGTTCGAACTCACTATTTCCCGAATACAAGCACACTGCTGCGTAACCCTAACGTCAAAGCTAGCTCTCTTCGTAGTGGCAAATTACCTATCAATTGCTTACACCATATTTTCTTAAATGATTTCAAGGAAGGTTTAAATCTAACATCTCCCTTCGTAAATTATTCCTATCTTTAATATTCATCTTTATAAGAACTAGAATTTGCCACAATTTTCCAGTGTTAGTGATTCTGGTTATAGTTGTTTTAAGGTGCAAAAATAGCGATCATCTGCCACCATTCCATTCACATTCAGTTTTCCACCCATCATAGCTTGTCTAAACAAGTGATGTGATCGTGAGTCGAACAAATAAAATGATTTGACAGCTTCGTCATCTACTACTTTTTTGAATGTTTTTGTAGCGTAAAATTGGGTCTGGCGGGTTCGGCTCCCACTTCAACACAGAAATGATGTCGCTTCCGATCCTGCCGGGTCAATCCAAAAATATTGGCATGGTTAAAAATGTTCACTTAAGTACATTTCGTCAATATTAAAATCATTTAATAAACAAAACTCCATGGCACAACAGCCCCGAAGGGTCTTGGCCTATCAAGCGACCGCTGCTCGGCCCAACGGCTTGCTGATTACGAGGTGTCACATGGTCGGCACAACGAATCATCTCGGCCGTTATTCTTGGCTCTCTAGACCGGCCCCGCTATCTGTCAGTTGTAATCACGTAGGCTGAGTAGACCTCGAACCAGCCCTCAGACTCGGGTAAAAAATCCCTGAGTTGGCCAAGAATCAACCCCGGGTCCTCTGGGTAAGAGGCAGGTACATTACCCTTGCACCACACGGCCGGCGTAAACATTTGGTGGAGAATTAAAATAAATTATTGGTATGGTTAAACATACTCTTAACGTAATTGAGTTTCATCCGCGTTTAGACATTTACTTTAGTATGTATAGCTGACCTTTTTCATGTACTGAACTCTAGTGGTCCTGCCGTCCAGGTAATCTCATTCATGGCTGCCTGAATCATTGTATCAACTGTTTTCCGTTAACGTGATTTTCTCCTATCGTGACTGCTTCCAATATTTAAAAGTGTGTTAGATTGAATTCCCTTCAATGCCTTCATGAAATGACAATCAGCGTTAAGCCAGAAAACCTAGAAACCTGCATTTTACAAGCAAAGTTAACTTACGAAAACCGTACATTAAGACAAGGCATCCGCACTTCATCCCTAACCCTTACATGCTACAGAAGAACCCTGGTATGTCCCCGTCACCACATGCAAGTAAGTTCACATTGTAGGGTAAGTTTTTAGTCTCCTTCCTTAGGTGTTTGTCCCAGCTCGCCTGTATCCTTAAGTGAGAACCTCTCCGGTCGATGCACTGATCACGATAGATTACGAAGGTCCAAATTCGCTCATATTTATAAGGGCGAGCTAGGCGGCGATTGGTTGACTAATTTTGAAATCATAGTAGGGACAACTTAAGAACAGAAGAGAGCCAGTGTGTGCCAACCCGATTACAATACACCACTAAAGAGAGAGAGTTCATTCCTTCCGACAGAGTGGCTGCGCGGTTTCGGTTAAGTAGCTGTCAGCTTGCATTCGGAAAGTAGTCGGTTCGAAACCCACTGTCGGCAAGCCTAAGGGTGGTTTCCCGTGGTTTCTCATTTTCACAACAGACAAATGCTGGGGCTGTGCCTTAATCAAGGCCACGGTCCATCCATTCCCACTCCTAGCTCTTTCTTCTCTCATCTTCTCTCATCTTCGCCATAAGATCTGTACGCGTAGGTGCGACGTATAGCAAATTGTAAAAAGTTCATACCAAGTGGCACGCCTAATCAGACTAGCGACATCTGTTTACAGTCGTCAAAATAATATGGTTTTCTGAAAGTTCACAATGACTCCACGATACTACACCATACCATACTGAGGCTTGTAAGGTGTTGCCTACCACTAGGGAGAGGCCTTAGTGTTGGCATGATAATAATATTAATCTATTATTATTATTATTATTATTATTATTATTATTATTATTATTGGTATTAATACTATTGTTCCGGAAGCCTCCGTGGCTCAGGTGGCAGCGCGCCGGCCTCTCACCGCTGGGTTCCGTGGTTGAAATCCCGGTCACTCCACGTAAGATTTATGCTGGAGAAAGCAGTGGCGGAACAGGTTTTTCTCCGGGTACTCCGGTTTTCCCTGTCATCTTTCATTCCAGCAACACTCCAATATCATTTCATTCCATCTGTCAGTCATAATCATTGCCCTGAGGAATGTGAAAGCTCGGCAGCCGGCGCAATTCCTATCCTCGCCGCTAGATGGGGGCTTTATTCATTCCATTCCTGAGCCGGTTAAATGACAGGGAACAGGTTGTGGATTTTAATTTTTCATTATTTTTCTGGGGATTTCGTGGAACGCAGACGTGTAAGAAGGTGCCGGGGTGAATGGGTGGACAGAGAAACGGTCAAAGTATAATTTCAAAACAAATGATTTAAATTTTATATCTTTCCATTTTTTTATAATTTAAACTTTGATAAACACTACCAAATAACAGTTGGAGCTCGTCAGCTCTTGTAACAATAATGATTTGAAATCCTGAAACAATCGGGTATTTACAGAGAAAATAGTTGATATAACAATTTCGAAGAAATGTTTTGTAGCTCAAAGATACACTATTTCAAAGAGCGCCTTTGCTCCACACAATTACCTTCTAGGAGACTGAGCTCCAAAATTTACAACGTTCCAGGCTCTCCAAGGCCCAAATACTAGATAAATCTAGAAGAGAGTTCACTGTCTGTTCTTCTCGACAGTCTGCTCGACTTTACTGAGTAATAAAAAAAATTAAACAGAGGCAATAAGTGCTCATTCTAAATGCCCTTAGTGGTAAAAAGAAAAAGTTCAAGAAAACTGCTATAAACAAAATGCTTGGAGACGAAACACTTGCACTCCTTTTGAAATACACTAAAAAACTCTTAAAACCCTATATGAGCTTACGGCCCGAAGTTACAGAGGCTAAGCCTATTCTGCAGAGGTGACTAGATGGAGACAAAATTTAAGTTCCAATATCAGAGTTCAAATTTAGTTTCACAAAATCATAGTCACTCCAATACAAAGTTGAATGGGAATTACAAGAGGGTGAACACTCTGTACTCCCGACGTTATATCTTTAATAAAGTCCTTAGACTTTTTTGAGAATTTACATTTAAAAGTTAATGAACATTACATTAAGAAAGAGTTTTGAAACCTTCAAGTCAGCTTTCTGAAACTATCACATTCTTACGATTTCTGCAATTACCTTGAGCTGGTGGACCTTCAGACGGAGGGGAAGACTTTCCCTCTGCCTCCTATGTACGAACTCTGAACGTCTTTACTGGAGCGATGGAAAACACGTGGCCCAAAAGGTCCCAGCTTTTATAGCGGTGGGGAAGGTTCCAGAACTCGGTAGGCCGAAGTCTCGTACACACCCTCAATTCTGATTGGTTGAAAATTTCATGTAAATGGAACAGGTAGCAGTGTTAGTAACCTTAGGAAAAAAACATCTACAAACATTTCAACCGGGCTGAGTGGCTCAGACGATTGAGGCGCTGGTCTTCTGACCCCAACTTGGCAGTTCGATCCTGGCTCAGTCTGGTTGTTTTTGAAGATGCTCAAATAAGTCAGCCCCGTGTCGATAGATTTACCGAGACAAACTTCCGGGACCTTGGCGTCTCCTAAATCCTTAATGTAGGGTTAACGCCCAAATTATTATAATAATTATTATTAAAATATTTTTATATTTTATGAACAACTGTTATTTCACGCCAATTAAAAAAATTGTCTCATTGCTTAAAATAAATTTTATGAAAGTGAAAATATCAATTTATTGCCACCAAGTGTTACGTCCATGGAAACCGTAAATGTGTTGGTGGTGGTAACACTGGGAGGCGGGGAGGCATGAAGTAATATAATACATCCTTTCATCCAGCATATAAATGAATTAATAAATAGAATACTCACCTCGCCCAGTCACGGGAACCACCACCTGGTGAGAGTATTTCACCATTGTTATCATAATTAATACACGCAGTTATATTTTTCATACGCAGTGTTAAAGATAATCAAACTAAGAAAAATATTACGAAATTATTTAAGTGCACTTAATAATATGCAGTATCTTCCATAATTAGTACTTCGACATGTCCTCATGATTATATATACTTAGCATTACAAATACTTCCTAGACATTTGCTAAGTCATATCCTTACTATTAGCTAGATGCATTTTCTGTTTTAATCTTTCGATTTCTTTTCCCGTATTCCTCTTAAAACAGTACGTAGTTTAAAACCAGCAAAGCCGGGCTGAGTAGCTGGGGCGATTGAGCGCTGGCCTTCCGAGTTCAAGTTGGCAGGTTCGATCCTAGTTCAGTCCGGTGGTATTTGAAGGTGTTCCAATACGTCAGTCTCCTATCGGTAGGTTTAATGCCACGTAAAAGAAACCGTGCGGAATTAAATTCCGGATCCTTGGAGTCTCCGAAAACCGTAAAAGTTGTTAGTGTGACGTAAAACCGTTATCACTATTATTATTATTAACTAGCAACTAGAACGTCGTTTTTATTTGTTTTATAGGTGTATTAGATTTCCTACAGGAAAAGGCTCCCTGCCGAAAATCGCATTCTGGAAGCAAAATGCTGGCAAAATAAATTTTGAAAAACGTATTATCTATTTTTAAGTTTTATTTCCGTAGAAGGAACGCAAACGGACAAATACGTCCACTCTCCCATTGACTGCTGCTCGTTGAAACTGAAAACATTTTCTTCATCCCTAGTAGTATAGGCATCAATGTGATGGATTGCTGTCCTGAGTACTGTCTCATGAAAGGACATTCAGGTTTGTTTGTAGAAAATGCTCCAATTCAGCCGTGAAAGGTATAAATGAAAACACATCTATGTTAAATAAACAGAAATCCATCAGTGGTTAAAACAAACGGAAGGGATTTCAATTTTTTATTACGTTCAACCCGCAGCAGACCACTTCTGTAATGCGATGAACATTTGGTAGGGTTTCCTTTTGTGAGATTAGCCATATAAAATTCCCTCTGTAGTGTAACTATCTTTGAAGTTGTCCAGCTGGGGAATGTTTAGTGGGCAAGCTGCGTTTATGTATTCTGCTGTACGTGCCCCTGTACCCTAAGTTCCGTTAACTTAAAACTCGTACAGTGAGCAAGTCCTTCCAAATTCCAATTCTGTGGAAGATTTCCGAAGAACTATCCCGACGAATTGGTCGTACAAAGGCAGGGGTTGGAAATGTAGATTATGTATATCTTGGAAATTTGGAGAACACAGACATTCGCAAGATTTTCCTGTCCCTACCCGGGATGTTTCCTTGGCGTGGGATAGTGAAATGGAGCTCGCTAATCTTCATTTCGACTACCGAAGAAAACCAATATGATCTCTTAAAGGTTGCCAATCTGAAGTCTTGTAAACGGACATAAAATATTATGACAAGTGATTATAATGCAATGTCAAACCTTACGACTAATATTTGATATGTAATTGGGCGTGTGGTTTAGGACTGTGATTATTTATTCGCAGCGCAGTTTCGCAAGACTATATTTTACCCGATGAAGAATATCATCATTAACGTCAGTCATTATTCTATAGGTAGTGCCAGCAAATTCAAAATATGTTAAGAAATTTCTCAAAGTTGCAAGTACGGACAGTGCATGTTTACCTACGCTATAAGTTACATTAAATCGCATTACATAACTGTTATTCTACAAGACAGTTTTTCAACGAAGTATCAATTGAAACAAATTCATAAATGGAGAAATTAATATAAATATTGTTTAATATACATGCATTTTTATTAAAATTTCAGTTTTAAGAACTTTATTGAACAACTTAACGACCTCTCTAGGAAAAAATGAAGAGAATACACTCGGGACCTGTTCACCAAAAGTGTTTGTTCCAAAACCTCGAAAGACGCCTTCCAATGTACTAATAAGATCGGTACTGAATGTGACACGTGCTTCCCTCGCATAGGAATAAATAACTATGGCTACTGAAAACATACGCTCGCGTACAAGTACTTGATCACAATATCAGTAGCCGCAAAACCGAATTGTACAAAATGCCTTGCCTTCAAATTTACGGCTATTTTACACACGCATATATATATAAATTTGGAAATATCTGCTGCACCCTATATGATTACACACGCAAATAATTAAACGACGCTGTTTACAAACACAAAATTAACACCAAAAAAGACAGTAAATTCGATACTTTGTGCTTGCGTTCTTGTAAGTAAAGGTAACTGTGTAGCCAACTTACGTGAATGAAAGAGCAAACCAATTGCAAAAGTTCCAAATTGTTACATTATAAATTGAGAATGATGTACATATCTATCGCTAGTGAAAATGAAATGAAACGAAAATGCATGTTAGTTCTCTCGTGGCGAAATAATATATCGAGTTATAATAATAGTCAGGTACAGTGACAAAATAGCTATTTTGGTATAACTGGGTGTTACGCTTGCCATATGCTGTACTGTGGTATTCCTAGTGGTTGAAATATTAAAAATTTGTTTTTGTGCTTGTACATGCTGCACTGTAGCGGATGAAACTGAAGCGTTCCGTCACGCGGCTACTGTCGCACACTCAGCCCTTAGCACACACAGAACCCAAGCCAAACTGAGGCAAACAGTCTTTTGTATAGCGCCTTATGTTCGGAAGCTGTGCTCGTGATATATTTTACATAGTCCGAGATGAGCGCCACCAGAGCGCATGTCAAGTTAGCGCGCTCGTTCAAATGAAGGCAAAATAAGATACGCATTTATTTTTTTGAAAATTAAATCTAATACAACGTGATACAACCGGCATTCCCTGAATAATACACAGGGTTTTATCAACGTTCCGTTTCAACTGCAGTGTTGTACCTGCAAAGTATGCCTTCTAATATATATATGCCAATTTGTATAAATGTAATATCCTTCCAACGGGTGTCGTCACGGTTGCGAACAGTCTTGATTGCGGACAGTCGCGATTGCAGACACAAAATATTTGGGAAGAGTGCCAACTCGTTCCAGGGTTTTCCCCTTTTAGTTGCGTATTTATTGCGGACAGTCTCGATTGCGGGCACACCATTAGTAGATAATCTCGATGTGCCTATTTCCTAAAGATAAGCCTTCTTGAAATGAAGTATCTATATTGTACTTTTATTACTAGTGCAAGTGCGTAAAGGTTCATTGTTAGCGCTAATCGGGACTGCGTGCCCCTTCTTTTAGAACAGCACACTTATTTTCGAGGTAGGCCTGCCGTATATCTCCGCACATGAAGTTAACGGTAGGGTGTCGGAAGACCTACGGTGGCCATGAACCCGCACGGTTAACCGTACTCGGCCTTTAAAATAATGAAGACCTACTGTCGGATTTTTTTATTATGGACACTCGAGTTTAGGCTTTAATTACAAACGAACCGGTAAGCCTATTGCAGTGTGTGTTATACCAATATTTTCCTTGTTTACTTATGCATTAGAGTGTGACACATTGTTTTTGAAGTTCATTAATTACTTTTTATTTTCGGTTGTAGTAAATATTGTCCGGCTTTTTGGCTTCTCTATGAAGCCCTTACTTACAAATATGTACAGGGAAAACTACTTGTCAGATGGTAATAATAAAATTTTTATGCTATAACCACATATATTTTCAGTGTAATACTCAAGTTATTACTTTTTTCAACCACCCCAAAAAATGTACTTATCATTTTCCTAAAGCAACTCTTTCTCAGCCCAGGATAGACATACAAGAAACTTGGGCTTGTTCTGAAACACTGTCATGGTTATCATAAACTACAACCACTGTGACCAAATAGTGCGGCACTGAATTGATGAAGAGTAATATTGAAGGGAGATTTTGTGCACGCCGGATCGTGGGATTAACAGCAGGCAGAATGGTGAAATCGGGCGCAGAGTTGCCGAGTTCCGTAGTAATCATGTGTGCAACGAACACAGCTTTTAGTTTACTTTCAATCTTTAGTGTTATTTCCTCGTATAAATTCCACTTCCCATAAGGGTTATTTACATAATTATTTACTTATATTTACAATGTTTAATTCCGTCAATTTTCTTCCTCTGAAAAATCAGTGTTCCGATGAATCGGTGCTGCTGTCATTCATGTTGATTATGTCTGGCTCTAAATAAGACATTTTCAGACGGTCCATCTTTCTCCCAGTACTGGTCTTCTGTTTCCTTAAGAGTTTTTAACACATTGTTTCCCGAGTTCAGGGGTCACGGGACGTAAGGCTTTAGCGTTAATTGCTTCTATACTTCCACCATTTCCTAATGTGTTAGCCATATTTGTTTGATATTTTCCTTTTTACGTAAGCCCAAATGAACTCCATTGGATTAAGCTCGCAATAGGCCATTGGTAACCAAACAAGCTGTACATCTGGTCGAAGTCGTGTAGTCAACCGTTCCAACTTCTTTACCGGTGCTTGAAAATAAGGCCTGGCAAGGAAAATCAGCTCTGATTTAGTTAATTTGTTATAATAGTCAACTCCAGGTGGTAGTGAAATATTCTTTGACGATATCAAAGATATAATTTCAGGTTTCAGCCATAACATGTTCGGGTTTTTAGTTGAAGGATCGACCATAGTATGATATGGAGCTTGATCTACAACGACAGCCGACCTTTGAGGAAATAAACTCAGGACTTTCGAGAACCATTCTTCATAATGAATAGAGTTCATCTCATTGTGCTAATCACCAGTCCCTTCATTGCCAATAAAACAGTTTCGCTCCGTCAAGGAATCCTTGTTCACTTCCGATGTGTAGTCCGACTCGTTGGCTGAATGGTCAGCGTACTGGCCTTCGGTCCAGAGGGTCCCGGGTTCGATTCCCGGTCGGGTCGGGGATTTTAACCTTAATTGGTTAATTCCAATGGCCCGGAGGCTGGGTGTTTGTGCTGTCCCCAACATCCCTGCAACTCACACACCACACACAACATTATCCTCCACTACAATAACACGCAGTTACCTACACATGGCAGATGCCGCCCACCCTCATCGGAGGGTCTGCCTTACAAGGGCTGCACTCGGCTAGAAATAGCCACACGAAATTATTATCCGATGTGTAAAATTATGATGCGTTTCGTAGCTGCAGGCGGTGTGTTGAATCCTCCGCGCCATCTATAAATTTGCTGAACGTACCCTCTTTACAGATTATAGTTGTCAAAGTTTGTATTCCAAAGCAGGGCTCGTCAATCGAGAGCGAAATGCCTTCGGAGCCAGTTTTCTGCCCGCTCTTGAGGAAAGAGCAGCTTAGCGAGCAAGTAGGAGAAGAATTACGTAAAGTCCATGGCGTAGTACGTACTGCAGGCCAGTGGCTCAAAGGTATAGCACATCTTTCTGGACAGGTTAGGTTGCGACACGACACGCGTGAACTCATGAGGTGACACTAGTGTTTCCGTTATCCTCACACCACACGATGTTAAAGTCTAGTCGGTTAATGTTGAATTTACTATGGAAGGGATTTCAGCACAGCGTAGGCCATTGACGTCAACAAGTTTCAAACCTTCTTGGGAAGAAGAGTATTTAATAGTTCGAGAAAATAACACAGCAAAATGTGTTATATGTAATAAAATATGGAATCACATAAAAAACAGAAGAATATAAAGATGTTTTAATGTCGCTATGAGAGTATGTTTCACGATATTCAGGCGTGAGAAAAGGATCTGCACGTGTTCGCTATGCCCTTCTCAGTGGATGTGCAAACTGTTCGACCAGAACTGCAGCTAGAACTGATTGACATACAGTGCAATACTCGAAAGATACGTTTTCAAACACCAACAATTTGACTGAATTTTACGTTAGTTTTCCACGGGAGAGATTTCATAGTGTACACATTTAATGATCATATTGTAAGTATATCCGAATCAACTTATTTATGTGAACATATGTTTTCATTAATGAAGGTGTGTAAATCTAGACACAGAAGTAGGCTCATCGATGAAAACTTGATGTGTTTTGCGACTTGCCAGTACGCAAACGATAGTACCAGACATTGACACATTATCTAAACGAGCTCAAAGGTCCTGTGAAGGAGTAGGCCCTACACCACTGACATATTTTAGTTCGTGTGTTTAATTTGTCATAGTCATAAATGCCATACAAATATTGAAATGTATGTTAGAGTGCAAATAATATGTACAAATCACATAAATTGTATTTTATTTCGGTAAATTTAAGTGTCCCACAGCTTCAGTTAATCGTGAAAATGTATTTATTCAGGAAATATTGCACACTGCTGTATATTTCCTTTGTCAATGAATAACATTCTTGTCCTGTTATACTCCGTAACCTGTGCCCTGTTCGTCTCATATGATTCATACTGAAAATTATTATTATTATTATTTTTATTTTTATTATTATTATTATTATTATAATAACGGCTGTTGTTCATATCCTAACATTTCCGAGCGGCAAGTACAGCATGCCCGCTGCTCTCTTTTCACGTGACCAACAGCCGGCTTGAGCAGAGCAAGTAACACAGGCTTCCTAGAGCAACTACGTGATGACGTCCGTTCTGAAGCACCAGCCACGTTTTCTCACCGCCCATATTTCTGTAACGATTGTGAAAAACCGGGTAACTGACAATGCACTTCCTAAACATTATTTCCCTTAAGACTAGTCACGCCTCTCAGCCACGTACTGATATGCAGTCCACCAGAACAATGTCGTGTTCATTTTCATATGCTCATCTGTACAGGAAAATGAAGCTTACATACCTTATAGCATAGGCCTGCTGCAGTATAATGCAAGTATTGAACAAGAAAAATATTGTTATAACTCACATTGCAATAGGCCTATTGGTTCGTTTGTAATTAAAGCCTAAACTTGAGTGTCCATAATAAAAAATCCCACGGTAGTCCCGTAAGTAGCTGCTTCTTTTGCTTTGTCAAAATAACTCTTTACACTTTTTAAGAGGTTTGTCGATTGTACTATTAATTATTTATGTATTAATTTAGGCTTAGTTGTTTCTCGTCCACAAGATACGTCGTAATTTTACATACATACTGTTAATAATACACTCTTATTTACAACATACGTTTTTTGAACGAACGGCACTTACGCTTACTCCATTCTGAGGACAAATGACATTACGTCCAAAAACCTTCCCAAGTTGCTATCCTCATTGTACTCGTGCTTCGAGCAATTTTTTCGTCCACTTTACAGTACTTTCTTTTTCTTTTAGTTCCTTCCAAATTTAAGTCCATCCGCATAATCGAATGATCTGAATTCTCTGCTTCCAGCTTTAGATAGGTGATGATCTCTTATTCTTGGGTGATGCCCTCCAATTTTATTATTGATTTTGTAATTCCACCCTTCACTGGTATTGTTTGTTCTGTGTCTAACTTTCAAACAGTTCCACATCTCCAGCCGGATAGACTCATTCAGCAGCCATTGCTCAACAAAATAGTCGAAGAATTCTGTTAATTTCGCATCTGGCGGAGCTTGACTGTGAATTAGAAGCCATCTTCAGGCTTCAGGAAAGCAAGTGCAGTAAATTTTCTTACATTTCGTCTGATTTCTTAGTTTTCCTTGTAAAGAGTCGTCATTCATTTTTCCTGAACCTTCCTCCACAGGCACTGCGCGAAATGGAAAAAACATCCGTGATGAAGGAAATGTTTCTCTTATTTTAGAGAAAAAACTGCACCAGTCGCATAGTCTACTGTGAATTTCTCTGGTTTCCATTCTGGGACAGCTTGCACAATATTTTCGAGCATCTGAATATATGTTCTTTATTTTTGTGAGGAAGAAGTGCAATTACAATAGGAGTGATAGTTTCACTTTTACTACTTCCCAGGTCCACATGCATCGTGTATAGTTGCGAGAATTGGCTGCTCACACTCTTAAATGTACCGTCAACGAAAAACTTTTTTCTCGCAACATTTCCTTATCTTAAAAAACTGGCGAAAACTAACATTCTGTCATCAATGCCGTCATCTGAAAGGAGAACGCTCTTTCCGTCAAACATTTCCAAGAGTTATTCACTCAGGATGATTTCTGACGCTAACTTCGGTTCTTTCTACACTCCGTGATCCTTGTTCCTTGCATAGTACATTGAATGTCTAATATTTTCAAACTGAGGAATGTGTGTTACACGTTCGTATCCTTAATTATGCAAATTTTGAAATTCTTCAGAATAAATCTGAGGTATAGAAGAACTAGTCTCTTTTCTAGCCAGTTTCTTTGCACAAAATATTACTTGTTTCACATCCAGTTGATCCTCGTCAGGTATGCAATCGTGATTTACAACTCTCACGACTTCATTACCTAAAATAAATAAGCAAATCAATACTTAGTAATTAAATCTTAATGATCAAAGAATAACAAACGCTTAGTAAGAAAAACAATTACTTTGCTTGCTAATAAATACAACCAAATTAAGTTAAAACTCTTCTACACGCTTCATAACACGTGCAGAGAGACTTTGTTGATCTGGGAAAAATAAAATTGTATCACAAGCAGTAAATATAATGTATTTTTATATATTTGCAAGTAAATTTTAAATGAATCTGAGTTGAAACTTAATAGAGAGGTATAAATATTTAAAATCTTTAAATCTTTTAAGATTAAGTTCTGTTACATACCTTTGGTAAACAATTTTCCTTTGCACTTCTTTGTTTTCTCCTTCAAACAAATCCATATGGCAACACCATTTCTACTAATTCTAAACCGTCTGTAACTATAACCATGCAATAAAGCACATGGCTTACCTTTCTCAGTCTCCATAAATTCCATAATAGCACAACGATTAATGAGCAGAAACAGAGCTGACGTTCTGTATGACAACTAGAGCAAACTGGATTGGTAAGACGGGTGGAAGAGGGGTGGAAAGGAAAACACTGGAACGAGCTGGCACTCTTCCCAAATGTTTTGTGTCCGCAATCGAGACTGTTAATGAGGTGTCCGCAATCAACACGGCACCTTCCAACGTCTATACCAGGTGTATGCATGTCTTTTCCGGTTTCACTAAGATGGCGCCAGCGAACATTACGCAGCGTATGAATTTCACACATTTCAGTTTGTTCCTCTGACATTAGCCTACCAACGCACAAAAGTCGAGTCCGCCAAACAATAGCATCTGGGTTTATCGTTCAATGATAATGTCGACGTTTGTGCCTGAAGAAGAATATTTACGGCACGCATTGCTTTTCTTATTTAGTCAAAAGAAATGCTGTAGATCATAGTTTGCTGGTGAACACGTTTCATCGATGAGAACATGTGAGACATGGTTTCGACAAATTAAACGTGATTTCAACGTGAAAGAGAGTGCGCTGTGGTAGACCACAAAAGGGCGAAGACGAGCAATTGCAGGCCTTAATGGATGATGACCCAATTCAAATTCAACGCTATCGCCAATAAATTATTAATTTAAATTACGCATTGATCGAAAGACGACCGGAATGAGCCAGAAGGCATGGCAAAGGTATTTCCTTTACTCACACAGCTAAACCAGTGAAGGACACCTTCAAATCACTTGTATGGAACATCCCTCCGCACCCACCGTAATGACCGGACCTGGCGCCATCTGACTACCACCTCTTCGCATCAGTGCAGCCCACGCTTGCAGAGCAGCACGTCAACAATTTCGAGGAAGTTGAAAAATAGCTCGATGAATGGTTTGCCGCAGAATCAAGCAGTTTTTCTGGTATGGTATTCATGGTTAGCGTACTGGCCTTCAGTTCAGAGGACGTCAGGTCCTATACCGGGAATTCTAGACATGTCTGAACTCCTGTAGCTCGGGACCTGAGTGGGTGTAGGTTTGAATACAGGTGTATATATACAGATTTACACACTAAATTGCCATAACATAAGAAACACGCGCGGCTCTAAGGGCATCTGTCCGTAAGGCTGAGCCAAGTCTGAATGTAAGACATTGCACCTGTCACACCTCCAAGGTGAAGACAAGCAGTTTTTCTCGTCATCGCTGCACCATTACACCATATCCCTTCTCGACGGATATCATAATATAGTCCATATACACTTACTGTATCCATAGACTTCTTCCCCTGTATTGTCACCTCATTCATCAGTGAATAACATGCACCTCCTCCCATGTCCCTTTTCTCATTCTTTTTGCTATTTTACTACTACTACTATTACTACTGCTACTGGCGTGTACGAGGGTTGATTTAGAAGTCACGGCAACTAATCTTTATTTCCCGGAAATGTTCCACCGCCAAACATGTAATACATTCATTTGAAAGTACGTTACATGGACTTCGTAATGCTGTCGGAAGATCAGGTATGAGTGCATCATTCTGGTCGTGATCAAGCTCCCTATGTCATTTGTCTGATGACAGCGGTGCGTAAGTCCGTGTGACTTCGATCTTATTCCCGAAATGAATTAGCCATTGCGTGAGAACCGCTTCGTCAACCAACAGTAGGCTACATCGTACGAGCAATTCGACGTGAGGGAGCGTACATAGACGAATCTTATCCAGCAGATATTTTCAGTCATCGGTGGCAACGAACCACGGACAACCTAGGAGACTACCTTGAAGGGTATTAGACAGCTTGTACCATACGTACAAATGATTGTATAGAGGTTATATGAGAATTAAATCACAATAATGATAAAACTTATGCCTGAAATGTCCATCTTTTCAATAGTATATTATGTAATGTTTACATTAAAGATTTCAAAACGAATATTTTGTTGAGAAAGAGAGAGATCAGATTTTTGTACAAGAAAAATCCTTCCTTAATCATAGATTTTATGAGACTCGCTTTGTAACTACAAGTTTACTCTCGAGTACGCATTGGAACATTTTGCAAACTCAGGTCGACAAGAGATTTATTGAATTATCTAAGAAACAATAAACCCTGCAGAAAATGTTTCACATGTTATTGAACTCCAAACTCCATAACTATGCCGAAAAACGACCAAAACTACTAATATGCCCAACCAATTTCACCCTCTGATCATACCTTTGTCCAAGGTGACATTGAATGATAGCGAAAGTTTCATTTTTGCCAGGGGTCCTAAACATAATTGGGCTAATGTGTAACACTAATACAGCTATCACTACAACAGTAGGAGCAGAATTAGCCATTAGTGAATTGCCAGCAGTAAAAGAGGATGAAGTAAGAATTGAAGTAAGAAGAAAATTGAAAAATATTAACCCAAAAAGCAATATCTCCCCCAACACCCTTTACTGCTCATAACAAAAAGAAATACATGCTCTCATAAAGAATTTATATCACGATAGCGAATAAGGGTAACACCTCTTTTATCTATATATATATAAAATAGCTTGTCCTGACTGACTGACTGACTGACTGATTCATCACCGCCGAGCCAAAACTACTGGACATAATGAAATAAAATTTTGGGGATACATTCATATTAAGATGTAGGTGCTCTCTAAGAGAGGATTTTTGGATATTCCGTTGCTAAGTGGGTGAAAAGGGGGGTGAAGTTTTAAAATGAGTGCACCTATATCTCAAAACTTTAAAAGTTTACAAATGTAGAAATTGGTATTTAGAATCTTCTTTGAAAATAAGGAAACACGTATTTTTTTGTTTTCAGAAAATCCCAATAGGAGGGGTGAAAAAGGGTGAAAATGGGGGAAAATGTGTTGAATGCCTTTAATCAGGATACCGGTACTTATATCTCAGAAACTGAAGATATTACAGACCTGAAAATTGGTACTTTTGATCTCTTTTAAAAATAAAGAAACACGTATTTTTTTGTTTTTGGAAAATCTAATTAATGGGAGGGTGAAAAGGGGGTGAATTTTTAAAATTAGTGAATCTATATCTCCAAACTTTTAAAGTTTGCAGATGTAAAAATTGGTATTTAGAATCTTCATTAAAAATAAAGAAACACGTATTCTTTTGTTATGGGGAAAATCCCAATAGGAAGGGTGTAAAAGGGTGAATAATGGGTTGAATGCCTTTCATGAGGATACTTATATTTCAGAACCTGAAGATATTACAGACCTGAAAATTGGTATTTTGGATCTACTTTAAAAGTAAAGAAACAGGTATTTTTTCGTTTTTGGAAAATCCAAATATGGGGGGGTGAAAACGGGGGTGAATTTTTTAAAATGAGTGTGTCTACATCTCAAAACTTCAAAATTTACAGATGTAAAAATTGGTGGTTAGAATCTCCTCTAAAAATAAAGGAACACGTATTTTTTTGTTTCCAGTAAGTCCTAATAGGAGGGGTGTAAAAGGGTGAAAAATGGGTTGAATGCCTTTAATGAGGATACACATATCTCAGAAACGAAAGATATTACAGAACTGATAATTCGCATATGGGATCTCCTTTAAAAATAAAGAAACACGTATTTTTTACTTTTTGGAAAAGCCAATTAATGGCGGTTAAACAGGAGTGACAAATTGGGGTGAATTTTTTGAAAGACTGTCTCTACAGAATATCTTGGAATCGTAAAATGTTACAGACGTAAACAGTGGGTGTAAATCTCCTGTAAATGTAAAGAAATATAGGTGATTTGTTTTTGGAAACTCTACTTAAGGGGAACCCAAAAGGGGTGAAATTTTAAAATGAGAATTTTTACGGATATCTAAAAAACTTAACATGGTACAGAAGTGAAAAATATTTTTTTTATCTCTATTAAACATAAAGAAAAGTGTATTTTTAGTTTTCGGAAATACCACTTGGGTGGAGGGCGGTGGGGAGTAAAAGTGACTGAAAATGGTGATGAATTCTTTTAATTAGGCTACTGATGTCTCAAAAATGAAGATGTTACAGACGTGAAATTTGATATTTGCAATCTGCTTTAAAAGTAAAGAAACACGTATTCTCGGAAAATCCAATGAAGGGGGAGGGGGGTGAAAGAATTGAAACATTAGTTGACTTAATTGTATGAGAATACATGCATCTAATACTAAAGTTGTTACAGACGTGAAAATTCGTATTTGGATCTCCTTTAAAAACAAAGAAAAAGGCGTTTTGGTGGGGAAACCATCTTGGAGGGCGGGAGTGTAAAGGAGTTGAATTCCTTTCATGAGGACACATAAATCAAAAACTGAAGAAGTTAGAGTCGTGATAATTGGTATTTAGAAGATCCTTTACTATTAAAGAAACAAGTATTTTTTTGCGGGAAAATTCATTTAGGGGGAGGAGAGATTATTGTGAAATGAAGTGAAAAAAAGTAAATTATTTTTATGTGGATACTTATATCTCAAAACTGAAGGTAATAGACGTGAACATTGGTGTTTGGAATCTCCCTTAAACATAAAGAAACAAGCATCCTTTTAATTCTTTTTCGGAGGGGGGGGGGGGGGCGGCGGCTGTAAATAAACTTAACGGCGGTGGGGTGTAGAAGGAGGTGAGACCAATTGATTTTACTGTTATTAATGTACTTACAAGGATCCTTCGTTGCTCAGCCGGCAGCGCGCCGGCCTCTCACAGCTGGGTTCCGTGGTTCAAATCCCGGTCACTCCATGTGGCATTCGTGCTGGACAAAACGGAGGCGGGACAGGTTTTTCTCCGGATACTCCGGTTTTCCTTGTCATCAGCCATTCCAGCAACACATAATAGTAACAATAATAATAATAATAATAATAATAATAATAATAATAATAATAATAATAGTAATAATATTCCGGACCGTCGTCAA